>NW_026115998.1:0-27498 GCF_001640805.2 Lates calcarifer
GGTAGAGTGGGCAACAGTGCTCCTGTTTCGAAACAATAAGGTCAGGCGTTTGCGATATGAGTTTCGAATTGCTTTCACATATGTCCCAATTTCTGTGTTTTCCTGAGTAGGACTTGGCCAGAGTAAGAGCAGAGCCAGGTAATATGGGTCTGGGAAGGGATACCCAAGTCCGACATCTTGTAGAGTTTTCAAAAGTAGAGCAGAGAGGGAGCTGTAACTCTTCATGTTTAGATTTTGGTTTCAAAACATAAAGAACTATGTTTGACAAAATGTAATTGATTGTTTCCTTTGTCTTTTGTTTTTTGTTGATAAATTGTTGTTGTTGTTGCAAGAATGCATAGCATTCTGTGATTTTCTCAATTTCTTCAGCAGGTTTGTCCAAATGCTGAAGAATTCCAGCAAATGTGTCTGCTTGTCTTTCTTCAAGAAACAGTCGTCGTTCTTCAATGTCTATTTTCCAGTTGAGATTAGGATTGTTTTGTCGTTCTTTTTTTATTTCCTCTCGTGCTGTGCAAAAAAGAGTTACATACTTTTTAAAATGACTACAGACGTTCCAACGATTCTTTGAATCAAATTCTGAATTGTTCCCTTTTATGTACATGAAGTAACAGTCAAGAAGTTCAAAAGTTTCTTTTACTTCAGCTTTCAAACTTTGGAGGAACTGCTCATGTTCTTTGATGATCTCCATGTATCTGTTGTTGTCTCATTGTCCTTTTTATACACGTTGGTGATGGGAATTACTTTTTGCAGAAAACTCTGCAAGTACTTCTTCTTCATTGGATCACTTTCCTCAAAGAAAGGAAGTCTGCTCAATATCTCAAAGACCAAGAAAGCAATTTCCAGCACACCTACATAGCCATAAACATTATATGACTTTCTGGGGTAGTCCTCAGACTCATCATCTGCTGCTTTCTCCTCAGGTTCATCCTCTGTATTTGCCAGGTCTTGAGCCCTTTTAAATGCTCTGATAGCATTACCTGCTATTTTAATGTTTGTGTTTAAGTCTTCTGGATTGAGTGATGTCTCCTGTTTTTCTCTGTGGATGTTAGATTTTAAATTGCTTTTGTGGAGTTGCCCAATTGTGTCAAATGTGTATGGGTTTTCTTTAATGTTCTTGGCCTTTTCAGCCCATATTAGAGCCTCTGGGAAGTCACGCTCATTGATGTACAAGTATCTTGCCAGTGCCTGAGGAATAGATGCACTTGACACAAATCTGGACGATGCTTTCACAAAGATTTCTTGGACAGCTTGTCTCCCTTCTTGGCTGTGGATTTTGTCTATAAGAGGAGAAAATGGTTCTCTTTCATCTCCATCTTTTTTGCGCTGCCTTTCAATCAACCATTCGTTGAATTGAGAGCATGAATCTGTGTTTGACGACTCCAACACTGAAGAACAGATCGCAGTGAAGAATTGCCATAGCAATATCACTTACTTTCAAATTGCAGCTCCTCTCCAACTCTTCCAGACAGGCAGATGCTATGGAGCAATGAAGGATTCTGATTCCTTTGTATCCTCCCCATTCCTCAACTGTATCTATGATGAGAAGGTTTGAATATGGCCTCATTCTTTCCAATACACTGTCTTCTTGCCAGCGAATCATTTTCATCCCAAAGAAATCCTCACAGAGAGAGAGAGAGATTTCAGACTCTGCCACATATGTATTAAGTAAGGCCAGAAAAGCAAACAGTTGGGCCTCCTTTGTGCTGAAATCAAAGTTCTCCAGTGTGTTACGAGCAAGATCATCAATGTATTTTTTGTCAAAATTGCTCTTCATGATCATGAAACTATAAAAGTTCTCAGGTTTGTCATGAGTTTCTTTGAGCTCTTTAAGTTTCTTTTCAAACTCCTTCTGTTCGTCTTGAGTCAGTGAAGCAGTGATGTATTGACACAGTCCTGGATTGTGCTGTCTGTACTGTTCTTTTGGGCTGTGAGAACGAACACAGTTAAGGATGATGACTTTGCAATTTGGTGCATCATCCACATTTACGTTCAAGCTATCCTCTACAGCAGCTTTACGTATGCAGTTAACAAGATCATGAGGATTCTCAGTTTCTTTTGAATCATCAACTAACAGCAAAACTGGACATGGTTTCTCACTTTCAAGTTTCGTGAGCCTTCTGACTTGAATGGCAACTTCTGCTTTTGGCAGTGCATTGTCTTTCAGCACAGCACATCTGAACTCCTGACGGAGATCCCACATCACATGCATTGCTAAGGTGGTTCCACCGCATCCTGGATGGTGGAAGAGATTTAGCAGAACACACATGTTTTTTGAATCTCTCAACTGAGATCTGATCATCTTCTTAACATTTTCATACTTGTCTCTTTTGATAAATGGCTTCTCTTTGTCCTTGTCACAGAAGTAGAAGTTCCACCATTTGACTTTGCCTCCTCTGTAGAATTCCTCTTCAACTCTGATTCGGTAGTCTTGAAACTCCGGACTATTTTCATCATAGGTGTTTTCACATTGATTCAGACACAAAATGTCAAGAGCTGTCATAAAATCTTCATCCTTCTGTTTCAGGACAACAACACTGGAACCAGAGGAGGGAAGCAGTCTTCCAGACGACTGATTTAATGGCCCCAGTGCCATAATAGTTCCATTGACCTCGCTGAGGGTCAGCTCATTAATGGATAGATGGTCGATGTCAAAGTCACACTTTTCTTGTATCAGCTCCCTCCACTTCTCATATGTGCTCTGAGATTCACATATGTTGATAATGCTTTCCTCTTCTGTGTGTTTCAAGAAAGACTTGTAGATGTCAAACATTGGATCTTTCTCAGTGTCCACAGGTGAGAGTAGAAGGAATACAATGAGACTCTTGCCATGGAGAAGAACTTCAGGGTTGCAAGTGAATGAAACCAACTGCTCTACATCTCTGCAAGATTTCCTCAGCCAGTTCTGGTAATCTAACTCCTTGTTTGAGTCATTGTCAAGGTCATGTCTGCCATTACAGAAAACCCAGCTGGTCTGTTTATAAAGGTTAAGGTTCTTTATCACTGAGTCAATCTGTCCTTGATACTGAGATGGAGTATGGAGATTGGCAACCCTTGACTCTCTGTAGGAATGACACAGTCCACCTGGAGCAGCAGAGTTTGGGTCAAAGTCTAACACACAGAACAGTTTCATCTTACTCAAAAACTGGAGATACTGCACTTGTTCTGGACTACTCTTGTTTATAACAACAACAAATCTGTCATAGCTGTCAAGTGAGTTTCCACCACAAGTTAACAAATTCTTTAGTTTGTCACCCCTGGTTTGCTTCTTTCTTCAAAACTGCTTTTGGACGACACCGCTGCTGCAGTTGACCTGTAAGAGCAATAAAATATGTACATTATTAGGGAAACAAACACACACATCTTACAATTTCTCATTGAAAAAAAAGCTAAATAAAATTAACAATGTGTCCATCCATCAATACTGTCAACACTGAATTCCCTGCCTGGTTCTCAGCTTCAAGGCCATTGGGTGCTAGAGACCCTAACCTTCAACCCTAACCCAACTATTTGGAAGCATGTTTATACTGGTTTTCTTACCCATGTTCTTTTCCAGCTGACAGGCAAGTTCACACTGGTTGATTTCCTTTAGAATGTCTATTGTTACCCATAAAGCCCCCTCATTTCCATAGTGACTAGTCATTACTTTTGCTGTATCCATGGTGTCCTTGCCCTCCAGCCTACCCCGAGGAATAGGTTTATGCCCAGATTTTGTGTGCTCATGTAAGTAGAAATGAAACATTTTCAGGTCTCCTTTTATAAGGTTGTCCAGAGTTTTCTGGATCTCCACACTGATCTTGGATGTGTTCAGTAGGGCTGTGGTCTGCAGGAAGAAAGAGAAGTAATTATTTATAGTAAACTTTACAGTTCACTCATTGATGTTTGGAAAAATTCTGATCTTGCATTTATAATTTTTCTACATCAGAAGGTTTGGTTAACAGGCTGGAACATAGTAATGCATGGTCCATAATGAACAAAACAACATAGACATTTTACCACAACAGTTTCTTTTCTCTTGATTTCCTTGATTGGCTGCTGAATGATCTTCCTCTCTGAAGCTTTCTCAAATGGCTGCGTTTCCATTTCATCTGTTTGTGAGTCAGTTTTATCATTAGATTCTTGTTGTTTGGTTTCTTTGGCTTGATTCAGACTCAGTTCAGGTTGAATGGGTTTTGGTTCTTTTTGGTCTGTGGTGGTGTGAAGGGTGGGATGCAGCGTTGGCTCTGGCTTCTTGTTCAGCTGATGAAGCTCTGCCAGAATCTTTACAGCAGGACCGCTTTTTATATCCAGATCCAGAAAATCCTGTTTGCTGAAGTAAACAAGACAGTCTCCAGACACATCTTCATCATGGAGTTGTTCTGCATATTTGCCACGTATTTTGACATGCTGTAGTAACCACTGGTTGACCTGCTCCTTTGTCCAGTTTTCCACGTATGCTGGGAACTGTGACTCGTATTGTGATCCATCTTTAAGCCTCTCTAGGTAAGATGTGATTTTGACAGCAGGACCACATTTTATTCCCAAGTCTAGTATATCTTTCTTTTTGAAGAGGACTAAATATTCCCCAACACTTCCTCTTCAATGAATCTGTCGGCACAACTCTGATGAACTTTGACCTCTGTCATCAGCCACTGGTGGACGTCTTCTGTGGTCCATTTTTCAATTGAAAGTTGAGGCTCAGGTGTTGGCTGGCTCATTTTTATTCACTAAGATTGAAACACATTTAAAAGAATGACAAAAAACTAAGAAAATATGACCTTAAGAATGCATGTCTCACTGTAGAAAGTGTTACAGTAATCGAGTAGACTTTCCAGTCTAAAGTTAATTGTATGCCTTTACGTTACATTACAGCCACATGATTGTGTTATGATTCCTCCAGGCAAGGATATTTTACCTATAGGTTGCTGACTGATTCCTAATGACCTAGATATCAGATGGGTTTCTTTATTCTACAAACGCAGTTAAAAGATAAAATTAGAGCTTGCTTAAGAAACCTAAGTTTGACTGGTGATACCCAGCCTGGTTGTATCACTTCTTTCAGGCCACAAGTGTTCTGTGAATGAGCAGAGACAGGCGAGATAAACAAGCAAGAGTTTGTTCTGCAGTTTGTAGGGGAATCGCAAATAGCCTGATGGAGACTTGTGTATGTGTGCAAGAGCCTTACCTGGTTTAACAAGGCAGCATCAACTTTTGATAAGGTTAGAATACGGCTTCTGATAACTCCCCTCTGGGCCTCCATTTTATACAGCCGGAGCACAGGAAAAACTCAGTATCTTTTATAAACATAAGACATCAGTTAAGACTATATATAGCACATAAAATTGCTTAACAAGCCATTATTGACCAAGACATAATGTTTTTACAAAACTGCACATTGGTCAAAAGGCATTGATGTTGCAGCCTGGTTGTTCTACTGAGTGAAGGTTAGTACAGGATGTTTTCAAAACCAAGTCATGCATAGTGCAACCATTAAAAAAGTCACACAGGATGTGGTGCACATCAAGAGACATAACCATTAGAAAAAGGGTGCTGAACTAGGTGGAACAGGATACTGTGGTAAAGTGTGGGCTGCAGCTACTGACTGATTTAGAAATAGAAGTAGTCCATTGAAACACAAAAACTTCAATTTCTGTTTGAAGTGAAAGAATTAGCTCTCTTTTCTTATCTGTTTACCAAGGATCTGTGTAGTTAAATGATTCATCTACTTCCTGATATAAACCCTTTATCAGAATAATGACCCAACCAGTAAGGTTTCCACTACAGGTGATGAATATATTTAGCGTTGTATTTGGTGTAGATCTTAAAATATTCAGTAAAAAAAAGCCAGTACCTTTGAAATGTAGCTAGATTCAGTACAACGAACCACAGAATTTCCCACCTACTGAACTCATCAGACATCTTCCTCATCAGGCCAGGTTTCAGATCCTGACGGTCTCCTCTGGAGCATGAGATGTCCAGTGTAGCTCTTAATGGAAACAAAGCTGGACAAGCATCATTTTAGTGGAGATAATGCAGAGACCAGGACAGTCTAACAGTGAAAATATTATCCATGATGTCTGGACTCAAGTGATTGTCGTGACTCATCAGACTAGAAATGCACCCACTGCTCTGTGTAAAAGAGACTGTTCCACTCGAAAAACCACACCCACCACAGCACCCCCGTCAGGCCATAGCTTTAAAAACATATCTTACCTTTGCACTCATCAGTACTTTGTGGTGCTTTTTATCTTCTGTGGCACCTGCAGAGTATTTCTGTACTTTCCTACGGCAAACCTCTTACGTGATTTTTACAATAATACCTGCCCACAAACAACCTTTTAATTAGTAAATTCACAACAGGTTTGCCTCCAGGTATAAATAAATAAATATATAGATAAAGGCAGTTTGCCATTGCACTAAACAGAGTATGCCTCCACAAGTGTGTTTTAATAAATAATAACTTTAAATCTAGATATAATATTACAAGATTATTGGGTAAAACATGTCAGCAGTGCAGTGTCTTTTAAAGACCATAAACATTACATCTCCTCTGAGCAGCTGATCACCGCCTGGAAACAGAACGAGGTCCAGGTCCATGAGGTCCAGGTCCACCTCTGATCAAACAATAAAAGATAAGGAGGAAGACTGAATGATATCATATAAAAACTGATCATCACAGCTGTCACTGTTAAAATGTTAGTTTTACAGCTTCAGGTTCACACACAAAGATAAACATGTACAGCTGAAAATATTTCTTTCAAAGATTGAAGTCTTCACCAACAGACTGTAAACACTCATTTTCAACTTCAGGTTATTTTCTAACATTAAAACCTGACTGCAGCTACTTTGAACCACTGAAGCTGTTTATCACTTCATTCAGGATTTAACTGTCTACAACTGTGGCTGTAATAGGTTTGTGGTGTGGCCAGCAGAGGGCGACACAACACCACAGAGAACTTTGATGATGCTTTGCGATGAAACAAAGTTGGACAGAGTAAATTACACTGTTTGCATGATGAAACTAGTTTTATTCTTCTTTTATTACATGTTTCCTGTTTCCTCCACTCTTTCAGCAGAACCTGTGTGATGACTTTTATTTCACCAGTTCACAGCACTGACATGTCTGGATGGAAGAAAGTATAATAGAAGTGAAGGAAAGTTGAGCAACTGAAACTTCAAAAATAACAGTGTTAATGACTTTAGAGTCGCAGTGTTTCTGGGTTTATTCCAGCTGCTGATCAAATGAATCTGAGCTCATTTATGACCTGGATAATTAAAATCTAATGTAATCACCTTTAGATTTTTCTTTAGCTCAGAACCTGCAGAGCGACACGTGCACACTAACGTAAATACACACGACAGCGTAGGCTACGTAGACTCTACCTGGATCCTACGCCACGTTCAAACAACCACCTGGTGGATTGTAGGAGTATTTGCACAACAGACCCGGAAAATAAACTTTCACCGTAAATCGAAGGCGTCGTTTCCGTGTTCGTAGCTAACAGCGCGCGGACCGTCAGAAAACTTCATCTGAAAGCTTCATAGTTTGAGCTGTGAGTGACTGTTGAACGTTGGGAGCGACTTTTCCAACCGTTTATTTCCGTTAGGAGCGGCTGAGCGTTACTGCGCTGATTTTAATGCAGAGGTCGAAGCTCGTCGAAGTTTAACGAAGTAAAATCGTGAGAAAAGTTGGTTTTCTGTGGGTCCAGCGCCGAGAAAGACAGGAGGGAGAAAGAGGATATAACGGAATCACAGGTTTGAACCGAACACAGCCGAGAAAACAAGAGAAGAGGACGAAACAAACAGGGAGAAAGACTGAAAGTGAAAGTATGAATCAGTCCAGACGCCATTTTGACTCCACAGCAGAAATAAACAGGACGTGTGCAGGGTGAGTGATAATATCAGGTCTATAAATAATGATTGTTCACATTATTGATTCATCTGCTGAATGTTTGTGTTTAGACCGTCGTACTGTATTATAGATAAACCCCCAGTATAAAGTCACAGAGTCTCAGAGTCACATCTTCACATGTTGTTCCCTTTTTTATTTTCCTGGTTTCTTCGCTCTCACAGATAAATATGGAACATGTGATGTTTATGTGAAGTCTGAGCAGTTGTTGGGTTTAAACCACAGTCACAGTTTGTCTTTATGATGGATAGAAAATACTCATGGTTTTAATTCTACTAATGTCAAATAACTAAGATGGAGAAGTGACTGGGTTTATTAAACTGTGTGTGTGTCTCCAGTGTTACAGGTTTACCTCTCAGACCAGAGAAGATGAATGATTTGGAGGAAGAGGAGGACAGAGCAGAGTCTCCAGGATCCAGCTGTCTGTCTATGAAGAGTGACTGGTCCAAAGATTTTCCTCCAGACTTCAGTAATGAACCTGGACCCTCAGACAGAAAGTAAGAGACAGTTTCTACTGTAAGCTGACCTGAAGATGATTCAGTTTTCTAATGTTGTTTAATAACCTTTATTACAACACTGAGTTTTTAAAAATGCATCTTTAAATGAGCACTGACAGCCTTATTTCCTCCACTGAAGAGAACTCAACAACTGTTCTGAAATATTTATTGTTTTTTCTTCAACCAGTATTTCAGGTTCAGTAGCAGAGGACAGATGGTTTAGTTTGAGCCACTTCCTTTCTAGACATCTGGTTGATACTGCCAAAAATACCATCCTATTTTTAGGACTTATTAATGTGTATTCCAAGATAATAAATCACCAGAACCATCTGCAAAGCTGTCGTCATTATACATGTTAAAAAAATCAAAGTTCATCCCTCACAGCTACGGACTACCTCAACTAAACTATACATCTGCTCTTTACAAGTGTTAAAATGTGTAAAATTTGTGTTTTCTCCACAGACGGAGAGCAGAGTCTCCAGGATCCAGCTGTCTGTCTATGAAGAGTGACTGGTCCAAAGATTTTCCTCCAGACTTCAGTGAAGAACCTGGACCCTCAGACACAAACAGTCATCAGACACAGTTTCCACTGTAAGCTGACCTGAAGATGATTCAGTTTTCTAATGTTGTTTAATAACCTTTATTACAACACTGAGTTTTTAAAAATGCATCTTTAAATGAACTGTCTCTTGTTCAAATGCATAAAAATGGAACAAGGGAATGTGAATTTCTACACACAGCCTGCTGATTCATCTTACAGATAATGTAAAGACTGTAGAGCTGCGTTCATCTTTTGAGCTGGAGGTTTGTCTTCCACTGATGTAACATCTCATAATGAATGTGTTGATGTCTTCACAGAAAGAGGAAGAGGAGTGGTGTTTCTGTGGAGGAGCAGCTGTCCTGCTGTGATCTGTGTCAGGACGTCCTGAAGGATCCAGTCTCTACAGCCAGTCAGACCAGCACTGTATGGGGCGGCTGTGGCTCAGGAGGTAGAGCAGTCATGTGTGCAAATGTGTGTGTCTGTGCTAGAAAGCACTATTGTATGGAAGTGCTGTATGAATGTGTGTGTGACTGGGGTGAATGTGATCTGTAGTGTGAAGCTCTTTGAGTGGTCGAAAAGACTAGGAAAGCGCTATATAAGTACAGTCCATTACTACACAAAGTAAGACTGAACATGTGTCTGCTGATGTCATCATTTGTGAAAACAGGACTTGTTGTTTTCTACAGAGTCATTTGTTCTATCACACAGCTCTGACATTTAAGATGATTCTAAAGAGCACAACATGAAAAAGCTTTTCTCTGCTTGTTTTTCTGGAGCTGATGAAAAGAATCAGATTGTCTTTCTTTAGTCTGACAGTGTTTGTTGTCTTTCAGCAGATAGTGGTCTGCAGGAGGTTTTAGATGAACATAAGATCAGTCTGAGGAGGAGATGTGAACGTGTGACTGAAGGAACTGATGGAACAGGAAGTAGAACCCTCCTCAACAGGATCTACACTGAGCTCTACATCACAGAGGGACAGAGTGAAGAGGTTAATACCCAACATGAGGTGAGGCAGCTGGAGACAGCTTCCAAGAAGAAGACCCTCCATGACACTCCAATCAGGTGCCAGGACATCTTTAAAGCCTTACCTGACCAACAGAGACCCATCAGAGTGGTTCTGACCAACGGCGTTGCTGGAGCTGGAAAAACCTTCTCAGTGCAGAAGTTCACTCTGGACTGGGCAGAGGGCTTGGAAAACCAAGATGTCAGTCTGCTGGTTCTGCTTTCGTTCAGGGAGCTGAACCTGGTCAGAGATGAGCAGTACAGTCTTCTCACGCTGCTCCATGTTTTCCATCCAACATTACAGAAGGTCACAGCAGAGAAGCTGGCTGTCTGTAAAGTTCTGTTCATCTTTGACGGCCTGGATGAAAGCAGACTTTCACTGGATTTCAACAACAGGAAGGTTGTGTCTGACGTCACACAGAAGTCATCAGTCAACGAGCTGCTGACAAACCTCATCCAGGGGAATCTGCTTCCCTCGGCTCTGGTCTGGATAACTTCCAGACCTGCAGCGGCCAATCAGATCCCTCCTTCATGTGTTGACAGGGTAACAGAAGTACGAGGCTTCACTGACCCACAGAAGGAGGAGTACTTCAGGAGGAGATCCAGTGATGAAGAGCTGTCCAACAGAACCATCTCACACATCAAGACCTCCAGGAGCCTCCACATTATGTGTCAAATCCCAGTCTTCTGCTGGATCACTGCTACAGTTCTGGAGCACATGTTGACTACAGAGCAGAGAGGAGAGCTGCCCAAGACCCTGACTGACCTGTACTCACACTTCCTGCTGGTTCAGACAAAGAGGAAGAAGAACAAGTACCATGAGGGACATGAGACAAGTCCACAGGAGCTGACGGAGGCTGACAGGGAAGTTCTTCTGAAGCTGGGGAGGCTGGCGTTTGAACATCTGGAGAAAGGAAACATCATGTTCTACCAAGAAGACCTGGAGCAGTGTGGTCTTGATGTGACAGAGGCCTTGGTGTACTCAGGAGTTTGTACAGAGATCTTCAAAAGAGAGAGTGTGATCTTCCAGAAAACAGTCTACTGCTTTGTTCATCTGAGCGTTCAGGAGTTTCTGGCTGCAGTCTACATGTTCCACTGTTTCACCAACAGGAAGACACAGGTACTGGAGGACTTCCTGGGAAAAGACAGAGACTCAAAACCAAAAACTTTTCTTGGGAAGATTTCTAAGATTTTTGGAAACAGTGGTCCATCTCTGGATGTCTTCCTGAGCAGAGCCATGGAGAAATCCCTTCAAAGTGAAAATGGCCACCTGGACCTGTTTGTTCGCTTCCTTCATGGCCTCTCTCTGGAGTCCAACCAGAGACTCTTAGGAGGTCTGCTGGGTCAGACAGACAACAGTCCAGAAATCATCCAGAGAGTCATCAACAACCTGAAGATGATGAACGTGCCCAACACCTCTCCTGACAGAAGCATCAACATCTTCCACTGTCTGATGGAGATGAACCACCACTCAGTCCATCAGGAGATCCAAGAGTTCCTGAAGTCAGAGAACAGATCAAAGAAGAAACTCTCTGTGATCCAGTGCTCAGCTCTGGCCTACATGCTGCAGATGTCAGAGGAGGTTCTGGATGAGTTGGACCTGGAGAAGTATAAGACATCAGTAGAGGGGCGACGGAGACTGATCCCAGCTGTGAGGAACTGCAGAAAGGCTCGGTGAGTCCAGACATGATCATTACAATTATCAGTCAGTAGATTAGTAGTTTAGTTGTTCAGATCTACACAGTATTAAATGATTGTCTAATGTCTAACAGGATAAGATGATGAAGTGATGACATTTTCTATCCAAAAGGTCAAACAGCAGTCACTGTGGTAACAACAAACACTTCTGGGCTAATGGTTAATGCTAAAACATGATGGAACAAGTAGAGAAAAGTCATCAAATGAGTGAAGTGACTCAGTAATGTCATTTACCAACATTATCTATTTAAAGTTTGCTGACATTAACATTAGCCTCCATCAACTACTGGTCACACCAGACCAAGAGTGAAGATGAGCTTTATTGCTTCTTCAACTTTTCATTTGAAACAGTGAAGTTGTTGAAGTTTAATGGTAATAGTTGAAAGTCTTTCCATATATGATGTTAAATGAGACAGAAACTCTCAGGTGTTTTCTCTCTTGTTGCTGTAGAGGAGAATTCAGTCTTCTTATACACACCAAAGGTCAATGTCCTGTTCTTCTGATGACATGATGTGAAAACCATGCAGCAAACAGAGATTCTATTGAATTGTTCTCTGAGCTGAACTCATCAGAAATGTTCTGGAGTCAGTTTAAAAACAGTGGACAATCTACATGTTTTTCTAAACAAGATGGCTTCATTCTGACTCTGGGATCAAATCACATGATGGAAACATAAAGGTGACGTCATTTTCCCTCCCTTCATCTGCAAAACAAAGATTCCCATTAAAAGTCTGCAGGTCTGAGAGAGAGTGATGAGAGTTATTGTTTCATGTCAAACACAATAAGATGAGATGAGCTGAACCACAGATGTGAAGAGCAGATGTTGATCATGTTGTGTTGTCATATACACTGAGTGTGTTTTCATTTCAAACTGTCTGATTTTATTCTGATTTTATATTTTCTCTAATCACAGACTTGATAACTGTAAACTCTCAGAGATTCACTGTGAAGTCGTGGTCTCAGCTCTGAAGTCCAACCCCTCCCATCTGACAGAACTGGACCTGAGTAGAAACAACCTGGAGGATTCAGCAGTGAAGATACTGTCCTCTGGACTGGAGAGTCCAAACTGTAGACTGGAGACTCTGAGGTCAGTTCACTGACTGGAGCTGTTTTTTGTCTATATTCAGTTCAAATCTTTAAAGTTTGAGTTTTTCATTGGTTGGTACATTTTAGTGATTTCTGTGTGAGGATTTAAAAATGAGCTGGTGAAGAGAAAAGACTCTCTGTTGTAATTAGCAGAAAAAGAAGAAGGTGAGACCAGTCACAGTGTTTGTGATTTCGAGCAGTAGAGAAGGTACAAGTTTGTTGAAATAAGAAAGTTGATGAAAATCAGATCTGCTCATTTGAACCTGACAAAAGCTGCATCTGTCTTCATCAAACAAATACTGCACCAAGCTAAAGTCACAGAGGTGATGATGATGAATGACACCATCAAATCTGAGTTTCTGAGCTTCACCTGGAAACATCACCAGGTGCTGAGGTGTCCAGCAGCAGGAAGCTCTCAGAGGTAAAGTCAGTGGATAAAAAAGGAAACAAGATGGGATTTGACTTGTTTGAGAGGGTGAAGAACTCAGGAAGTGCATGATGCAGGACAGCTGAAGGCAGGGAGGGACTGACACATGAGAGTAGACTCAGGAAAACAGTCCATAGTTCCTCAGGAGATCACTCCCACTGATCTCAGAGCAGATGTTGTGTTGTGGACAGAAACACAGCAGGTTGTTGTGGAGCTGACAGGACCATGGGAGGACGCAGTAGAAATGTCCTATGAGAGGAAACAGCTCAGATATACAGAGCTGGCAGCAGAGGCAGAGGAGTGTGGTTGGAGACCTAAGGTCCAGTGGAGGTTGGCTGTAGGGCTTTGTTGGCAGATCAGTCCCTGTTACCTGAACTGGCTGTTAGAGAGCTGAGTCTAAAGCAGGCAGTGAAGAACATGGCTGACACTGCAGCCAGTTCCACTTCCAGGCTGTGGGTTAGAAGAAAGGTGAGACAGGCAGAGACAGGTAAGAGCAGAACCTGTAGTGTGAACTCATCAAGCTTTAAACACAAGTGTTTGACTTGTTGCTGCTAAAATGAAGAGGCTCAGCTGGTTTGTTTCGAGGATTACCAAGGTGAGTAAATATGGTGGCTCAGGCAGTCTGCTTGTTAGCGTAGCACTCTGTTAGCATGCTAATTAGCCTCTTAATGATCTTAACAGGCTAGTTGTGTAAATGTGAGTGGATGCTTTGTTCCTTGCTAAGATGAGGCAGCTGAGGGTGATCACTGGGCTGTTGCTTGGTGGGTTGAGCAGGATCCTGCTGATGGTAGCAACATGCTGAGCAGCCTGACGTGGAGTTAGCTGCTTGTAGCTGGTTAGCATACTGGTGGCTGCTGATACTGGACTGAATTGAAGCTGTGGTGGAGGGTCGTGTTGAGAGTGTGGCTGGATCTGGGACACTGACACACTGTTGAGCCTTCTGGGTGTCATTGGTCCGACTCAGTGAAACAGCAGTTATTGAGAGGGTGCTCACCTGATGACCCTGTAGACTGACTGCACTCTCACACTCACACATACACTCACTGTAACACCATGTTACTGCAGAGGTCAGAGGTTAAAGGCCATGATTTATTCAAACCAACAGTGAGCTCTTTGAAACTTTTCCATGCTGCTTTGCAGACTTGGACCTAATGACACAAACCTGCTCAGCTACAAAACACAGGAAGAAGAAGGTGGTGTAAAAAACCAAAGAACAAACAGACTTTTAGTCCAACGTGTCTGATCTGATATTGATCCTCTAGTTAGAGACTGACTGAGGTCAGCAGCATGTTATGAATCTGTGTTGACATGAACAGGTGTATGAATGTTGAGCTGACATTTGGATGATGTCTGTAGAAGGCTGACATTATGATGATCCACAATAACAGAAGGACAAAGTCACTCTACTCATTTTAGAGAAAAGATCATTGATTAGGACAGATCTGATTATCAATGATTTGATCTACATCTTTTATTCTTTATTCAGGTTGATTGACTGCAGGTTGTCAGAGATCAGCTGTTCTTCTCTGGTCTCAGCTCTGAAGTCCAACCCCTCCCATCTGAGACATCTGGACCTGAGTAACAATGACCTGCAGGATTCAGGAGTGAAGGAGCTGTGTGGTTTTCTGCAGAGTCCAGACTGTAGACTGGAGACTCTGAGGTCAGTTCACTGTCTGTTACTGTTGGAGATCTTCTATCTTTAATCCACAACTGAACCTCATTTATCTTCACACAGAACTTGAATCCATTCATTTAGAATGAATGACATGTTAAATAGAAATAAAACACTGCAGCACAGGATAACAAAGGAGACTCTGGAGCTGCAAAAGAATGATCCACACGCTGTTAAATATGTTTCATGATTATGAACATTTCAGTCAGTTTGACCTCTTCAGACATTTAACTACTTGTCTCCTCTCCTTTCTGCTCTGGCAGCAGAAACAGTCTAACATTACCTTTAAAAAATCTGCATCACATGTCCATGACATTTTATTCATCATCAGAAGAAATGGCATAAATAAAGTTTAGAGACTCATAAAGAAACTTAATAATAATTTCTGTCCTTATTTACCCTATGTTCTCAGTCTGATTTGAATAGCTGGAAATTATTTCTAACATTTCTTTTCTGTTCTAGTCATGTGATCATATTATTTACACCTCGTCCTATGAGTTTGGGACATTGCTATTACCAAATTTACCTGCAGATTTAAGCATTTCTTCCCATATTGTATTAAGTACTTTACTCATGGTTCTGATAATGTTACTTATAATTAACAACTCTGCATCTTGGAACATGAACATGCTCATTGCTGGATCAAGAAACCCTGGGTTGACTTAATGAGTTGAAAACCACCATGGTATGACTGCTGAGTGACACTGTGGTTGTTAGGTTGAAGAAAATCAGATAACGAAAAGATATCCTGGGTATGTTGAACTTGCTTGTAGTACATGCTTCAGGAACAGAAGGGGAACGGATGCCAAAATAAAAAAAAACAGAAACCAGCAAAAGCAAAAAAAAAAGAAGCAAAATTCAAACAGGAACAAAAAACACTAGAAATACTAGATAAACAACTTCAAACCAAAAACCCAGAAACCAAAATCATTTTGAGGGTGGTTCCTGACAGGTTGTTCCACAGTCAGTTGTTCTGATCTCACACTGAGAATTATTCCTTCAGGTTCAGTTCATTTCAGTCAGTTGTCATCAATAATGTCTGTTCACTTCAATCAAACCTTCACAACTCACACACTGGTATTTCTCCCAGTCAGAGGACTAATGTTTTCTAAATACACTGTAGAAAATGTCCAGTGGTCGTTGGTCAAAGACAATTTTTATCACAACAACAGACAGATCTATTATTATTAATACAAATGATGATAATCATATTATTATTAATATTGTTGTTGTTACTATTATTATTATTCATTGATCATTGATCAGGACAGATCTGATTATCAATGATTTGATCTTCATCTTTTATTCCTTATTCAGGTTGAGGGGCTGCAGGTTGTCAGAGATCAGCTGTTCTTCTCTGGTCTCAGCTCTGAAGTCCAACCCCTCCCATCTGAGACATCTGGACCTGAGCTACAACAAGCTGCAGGATTCAGGAGTGAAGGAGCTGTGTGGTTTTCTGCAGAGTCCAGACTGTAGACTGGAGACTCTGAGGTCAGTTCACTGTCTGTTACTGTTGGAGATCTTCTATCTTTAATCCACAACTGAACCTCATTTATCTTCACAGAACTTGAATCCATTCATTTAGAATGAATGACATGTTAAATAGTGGTTGTTCCATATTGTCAGTTGTTCTGATCTCACACTGAGAATTATTCCTTCAGGTTCAGTTCATTTCAGTCAGTTGTCATCAATAATGTCTGTTCACTTCAATCAGACCTTCACAACTCACACACTCGTATTTCTCCCAGTCAGAGGACTAATGTTTTCTAAATACACTGTAGAAAATGTCCAGTGGTCGTTGGTCAAAGACAATTTTTATCACAACAACAGACAGAAGATCCTCACAGCTGATATTTGGACAATATTCGATTTTTCAGTTGATTTCAGTGACCTGTCAGGATGAATGTCTGTTTGATCAAATTGTGTGTGTGTGTGTTTTGATCTTTAACACAAGTGTGAAAATTGTTGTATTTTTTCATCCAGTTGAATTTACTTGTTAAATGTGTGAAGGAGGAAAAGTTTAAAGGAGCTCACTGTTGGTTTGACATGTTTCACTCCATTAACTGACAATCTGGTTTTGTAAAGTTCCTCAGGTGATTTGAAAGATATTATTATTATTATTATACAAAGATCATTGATTAGGACAGATCTGATTATCAATGATTTGATCGACATCTTTTATTCTTTATTCAGGTTGATGAACTGCTGTTTGTCAGAGATCAGCTGTTCTTCTCTGGTCTCAGCTCTGAAGTCCAACCCCTCCCATCTGAGAGATCTGGACCTGAGTCTCAACTACCTGCAGGATTCAGGAGTGAAGGAGCTGTGTGGTTTTCTGCAGAGTCCAGACTGTAGACTGGAGACTCTGAGGTCAGACTCCATATTTTATTTCTGTGCTGAGATGAATCTGATGTGAAAGTTGTGTTGACTCTAACCTGCAGACATCAGGCTCATATTATACTGATCCACACTGAGGATCTTAATGGTAAAGTCAGTTTTCTTCTTCTGTGGTTTAGTCCAGTGACTGTTTCTCTTCAAATTTCACCTCATGAGTTTTTAAATAACAACAAAAACACATTGAATCTGTCCGACAATAACAAATCTATAATCAGTAGCTGATGGTTCCAACACTTTTCTAAGGCTCTGTAATGTTTGTACTGACTGAAATATTTCTGTTTGTTTCAACACTGTAAAGAAGTTTTAGCAGGTTAAATATCTGAACTCAGTTCAGCAGGTTTTTTTGTCTCTGTCGTTCCATAAACCAGTTAATTTGATATATATTTCTATAAATGTGTTGACATTTCTCCAAAGTTCAGTCTGACATGTTTGTTGTCTTTGAAAACTTGAGGATCTTTAGTTGAATCTCAGATAAATGTGTCTGCACAGCCTGAGTTTGTATAGATGGAGCCTGTGGTGGAGCTGAAGTCACTACGTCTTTATTGAAGCAGCAGCATGTTGTCATTAATATTAATGAGAGCTGTTTTTCCCTTTGTGTCTCTGACTGTTTTTAACCTGCATCCTGTTGGTTCAGGTGTTTGGAGTTTCCAGTTTCTAAACTTGTTCATTCTAAACCTTCTTCAGCTCTGAACAGATGATGAAACACTGAATGGTTTCAAGCAGGAACTTTGTCTCCTAAACTCACATCTTTTATTCTTTATTCAGGTTGAGGGGCTGCAGTTTGTCAGAGATCAGCTGTTCTTCTCTGGTCTCAGCTCTGAAGTCCAACCCCTCCCATCTGAGAGATCTGGACCTGAGTGACAACAAGCTGCAGGATTCAGGAGTGAAGGAGCTGTATGATCTTGTGCAGAGTCCAGACTGTAGACTGAAGACTCTGAGGTCAGTAGTTGGAGTCAGTCCATGCTGCTTCCATCAGTATTGTCCTAAACACAGTTAGTATCAGAGCAGAGATCCAGTGTTTCCTGTAAAGCTGGGACCTTCTCAGTGGCTGCTTTCCTCAGTGAAGCTGTGAGAGGAGAATGGTGACAGGCTTCAGGATTGGACAGAGAGACAGAGAACAGTCAGCCAATCAGATCAGCCAGAAGCTGATGAAGAGTCTCTGTAAACACTGATTGACCTCCTCTCTGCTCTGTCTCTCTCTCTCTGCAGGTGGAAGTGGTGATGAGCTGTGTCCTGATGATCCAGATGTTGAAGCAGCAGCAGCAGCAGCTTGTGTGTAGAGAGGCTCTGACTGGACCATGTTACTGGGAGGTAGAGTGGAGAGGAGAGCTTCATCCAGCAGTGACTGACAGAGGAATCAGAAGAAGTGGAGATGACTCTCAGTGCTGCAGTCTGAACTGATCTGAGAACAGCTCCACTGTCAGACACAGAGTCCAGTCCACCATCATCCCTGTGTGTTCCTCTGGATCTGACAGAGCAGCATCAGTGTGTCTGGACTTCAACTTGATAACGTTGAGCTGAAGTTAATCTGAGGCTTCAGCAGTGTTACACAAATCAAGTCATTCTCTTCCACAGTTTTTCTCTTTGACTCGTCTTTAGTTCTGGTGTTTTTACAGCAGAATAATGATTCATTTACATTTACTCACACTGTTCCTATGAAAAAAAGAAAAGATTGTTCCTCTGTTTTTTAGTATTTCTCCATTCATCCATCATCACAGTCAGAGGACACTGCAGAGAGGTTTTAGTGAGGAAATGACAGTGACACAGTCATTGAAATGGTCTGCAGCTCTGTACTTCTGTCATCAACACTCTGCTTCTTTGTTCACTGACGTTGGATGTGACATGATGTTAAAAATAAAGTGTAGATTTCATATCTGAGCCTGACAGATTTGATTTGATCTCACAGTCAGAAACACTTTGTTTGAAACTTCAGCTGCTGAAAACGTTTCCAGGTTGTAGTTGAGATATTTCCTACAGTCACCTGAAGGCAGCACAGGGTCAGTATGAACCATGCATGTAGAGAGAAGCTGATCAGAGGTCAGTGCTGGTTTGAGTTCAGGAAAGAACAACACTGAATGTTTCTGTGCTGTAACATGAAAACATGGTTTCAGTCTTTTCACCTGAGTTTTGTTGCTCCAGGTTCAAAGTGTTGAAATGAAGCAGCTGCTGATTCAGATACCTGAGCTGTTGTGTTGTATCTTCCTGATCCAGGACAGACTGCTCACCTGGACTGTTTCATTCCTCCTGTATCACCTGTGTTATATATCAGCCTGATGTAGAAACTGTCTGTATCCACCCGGTAGAACATGTGTGTTAGAACAGCACAGTTATACAGTCAATATGGAGGATTTACTCTCAGAGATTTGACAGGAATCAACAGATATTAAGGAGGTATTTTCCCTCCGAAGCAGCAGGTGGCGCTAAAGTCTCCGACACGCTGGTGACGCGGCGGAAGTGACGTAATTTTCGCGGGAAATGCAGACGGCTTCTCTCGGTGTCCTCGGTGTCTCTGTAACGTCTTCGTCCTTCACGATCCTGGTTCTGAATCGAGGCAGATAAACGGCGCAGATCGGCTTCAGTCCGGGACCAGAGTCTGTGTTTCAGTGTTTCTTCTCCTGAGTTGAATCTGACAGAGAAGAAACAGGATGAAGTATTTCACCAGACTGAGAGTCAGGAGAGTCTACAAGTGGCGTGGAGAGCCTTTAAGTTTCAACAGGAAGTTAAAAACCTGTGAATACAGGTGAGGACGACTCTTCTGTCTCCACAGCTTTGACTGTTCATCACATTTCATGCTTTTATTTTGGACAAATCAACTTCTCTGCGCTTTTATTGTGACATGAATCAAAGCGGCGCTGAGTCATTTCTCGGTCTGTGTCTCAGCTCTCTGTCCATCAGTGTGGAGGGTCTCCCGAGGACCACCGTCATCTCCACCGGCCAACACATCCTCATCGAGGGGGAGGATGAAGACAACCCGTACGTGGCCAGAGTCATCCGGCTGTTCGGTGACGGTGAGTCCCGGAGGAGGAGCCGGAAGTAGCCGAGTTTGTGGAAGACTGCACCTGTACAGAGTGTGCAGTTAGCGGTTAAAATACTGCATCATTCCAGACCTTTATTCTCATCATATATGTGTGCAGACAGGGAAAGGTAGAGGAGAGAATAAAGACACAGTTTGAAGACAAAGCCTTCCCACTGGGATCAACTACAACCGTTGGTCATGATGAGTTCAGGTTCACGTCTCTCACGTGTCTTTCCTCCTGCTGTGTGTCAGAGAGCGGGAAGCAGAAGAAGGCGGTGGTTCAGTGGTTCGTCCGCGTGTCTGAAGTGCCTCCGAGCAAACTGAAGCTGCTGGGCAGAGAGCCTCACCCGCAGGAGATCTTCTACTATCAGGGTCGCAGCTGTGACGACGAGGTCAACGCCGAGTCCATCCTCAGACCTGTGCAGGTGATTGTTGGTCCTCTCGGGGTGCAGACGGATCTGACCGCACTCTGTCAAACTTCTACCACCCACACAGTAACATCTGTCTGAAACCAGGACTGTCCCTCTGCAGCTGTGGTCCTGGTTCAGGACAGAGCAGCTTTCTTGTGTTTTTGTCTGAACTGGCCCTTTAACTCCGTCTGTTTTCGCTCACAGGTGAGGCACCTGGACGGAGCGGCCGCGTTCCCGGACTCTGACGATAAAGACACTCTGTATGTGAAGCTGTCCTGGGACTCCAAGACCTTCAGGGTGGTGGACTCTGCCTCCGCTGAACCGGCTCCGGCTTCCTCCCCTCCTCCCCGTCCCAAACCCTCCCTCCCTCCCTCGCCCCCCTGCTCCCCGCCCGTGGCAGCTCCGGCGTCTCGCGGCCCCTCTCGGCGCGCCCTGCCCACGCCGGACCCCGCCATCCTGCGCAAAGCCTCCTCAGGGGAAGTGAGGTACAGCAGGGCCACGATGGAGCGCGGGGAAGGTCGCTACCGCCGCCGCCGCCGAGGCCGAGTCCCTGCACTCTGCCACCAAACTGTCGGCCTCAAAATGTCTGAGCGCCAAGAGGAGGAACGCCTCGGCCAGGACGCCCGGAGTCCGCAAGAAGCTGGAGCTGAGCAGTGAGTGTTTAAAAACACACAGGAGGTGTTTTCACTGATCCACAGTCGACTCAGGTGTGTGTTTGTTTCCTCGTCCCGTCAGGTCCAGAGAAGATGACCCGAGAGGACATCCTGAGCCAGCTGCTGGACCAGGAGCTGGAGTCGGACGTGGCGTTGGCTCAGAGGCTGTCGTCGTCTCCTCCTCGGGCCCTGCCCCTCACCCACAGCCTCACCCCCCTCAGGAAGGGCTCCGTCTGCCTGAAGCCCTCCACCGTCCTCCTCAACAAACTGTCTCCCTCAGAGACCGAGAGTCGAGACGAGTCCAGCAGGTCAGAGTCGACTCTCACGCAGGGTGAAGTACTGACCCTGAGTCAGTCTGCTTTCATCAACACACAGAAACAAACAGGTTTCATCTGGTTTAAACTGGAGACGAACTGTTCTCAGTTGGTTTTAAGATGATGTTTCCCAGAGGTGAACTGGTTTCTATGGTTTTAAAATGATGGAAATCAGAGAGAAACTGGTTTAAAACGAGAGATGAATTGTTTTACGGTGTTTATTTAGACTGTGTTTAAAGCACAGACACCTCGGTGCCTCTGTCAGTCCTCAGCAGGGTGACGTGATGGAGGCAGAGTTACCAAGCGGCTCGGTGAAAACACCGAGGAGAAGAAATGCCACCCCGAGGAGAAAGAGTGCCACCAGCGGGCAGCAGTGAGTCACTGCAGTCACTGTGATGTTAGACTCAGGTTAAACCGCTGCCTGGTTTTAATGACTCTGATTTCTTTGCCTCTCCTGAGCAGCACATCAACAGGAAACTTGAAATTGAGATGCTTCACTATACCAGACTCCATTGAGAAAAACAGGGATTTAACCAGGAGCTGCTGGAATACCACTGCCTCCATCTGTTAGTGTGTCTGTGTTACTGTGTGACTTTCAGTGGTGGGAGAAGTAATCAGATACTTTATATAAGTAAAAGTACCAGACAGTAACACAAACACACTAACAGATGGAGGCAGTGGTATTCCAGTTCTGCTGGGTAAAATCCCTGTTTTTGTCAATGGAGTCTGGTAGAGATATATAGAGATGTTTCTGGTTAAACTAAAGGATCTTCCTCTTTAATAAACAGCTCTGTCTCTGTAGGAATCCTATCATCATGTTGTCAGACAGTCTGAGAGAACTTGTCTCCTCTCTCCTTCATGTTCCCTCTCAGCGGCTCAGAGGATGCTGGGAGTTTGAGTCCCACAGCACGACACAGTGGTGTTTCAGAAAAGGCAAAACAAAACGCATGTAATGAATTCACTTGTGTGTTGTGTTGTGGTGTGAGTGTGCACATCAGGGTGAAGAGGTGCAGAGGTTCCAGCACACGTAGACTGTGACTGGGTGAACGACGTGTCTTTCATTGTTGAACGACAGCGAGTAAACAGGTTTCTTTCTCCCGTCTCGTCCTGTTTGTCCTCAGAGTGACCACTCCGTCTCGAAAGAAGGAATCGAAAACCCTGAGGGAACCAGCTCTGGGGGTGCTGTGAGTATGACACTGTCACATCAACACACAAACACACAGCCAATACACTAATACACTAACCACATAAAAAGTTATTAGTTTCATCTGCACACGTGGTCGATAATCTTTCAATTCTGTGACGTCAACAGAGCTGAGGTGGACAACGAAAGCTCCCCGATGCTGCCGGCCGCCGCCACGCCGAGGAGCTCCAAGAGGAAGTCGGCCCAGCTGGTGTCGTCTCGCATCAGGAAACAGCTGTGAGTGCGGAGACGGAGAGGAGCGCTGACCTCTGACCTCTGGGTCATCGTTTACCTGCTGCTTTCTCACAGAATGACACCTCAGTCATTCTCTTTGGGAAAACTTTAGTTCAGGTTTTAGTTGAAGTTCAGTCACTTTATATCAATACCAGACTCCATAGAGAAAAACAGGGATTTAACCAGGAGCTGCTGGAATACCACTGCCTCCATCTGTTAGTGTGTCTGTGTTACTGTGTGACTTTCAGTGGTGGAAGAAGTAATCAGATACTTTAGTTAAGTAAAAGTACCACACAGTAACACAGACACACTAACAGATGGAGGCAGTGGTATTCCAGCAGCTCCTGGTTAAATCCCTGTTTTTGTCAATGGAGTCTGGTAGTGATATATAGTTATAATCATTCAGTTTATTGACAGAAGTTAATCAACAACAGTTTTGACATTTGATTAATATTTTAATGTTTGGTTTTTTGTTATAAACTAAATGTAAAAATAATCCTCTGGTTAATGAGCATTGATTAAATGTTGCATCAGATGAAAACAGTTATAACTGTATAAATTAGCTCATGTAGAAAAGCCTGTGTGTTTGTTCAGGAATCTTCTGGAGAGCCGTCAGGACCTGGACTCTGACCGAGAGGACGAGGACGAGTTCGTCCCATCGAAGAAGGAGCTGCAGAGCAGCAGTGAGGAGGAGGAGGAGGAGGCGGAGGCAGGGCTGGACAGTGACGATGAAGTGGTGATGAAGAAGAGCCGACACGCGGCAGCGGGATCTCGCACTCCTCGTTCCAAACAGAAGAGCCGCTCGTCCACCAGGACGCCGCGAAAAACCCCCAACAAGAAGGTGAAGGTCCAGACTGATGCGTTTCTCAGGTGGAGCGCACCTGTCGTCTCTGAGATCTCACTTCCTGTTTCCTCTCTGTGTGAACAGGTCGCTCCCGGCACGCCGCGGACCCCCCGACACGCCACTCCCAGCATCCCCAGCAGGTCGCTGCCGGCCCGACAGCCCGCTAACGTCCTGGAGGAGGCCAGAACCAGGTGAGAGCACTGACCTGTGAAAACCAGGACCAGGAGTGTTTTTAAGCAAAGCATCTGAACAGGCAGCTGGTGTGTGTGTGTGTGTCCGTCCCATCAGGCTGCACGTGTCCTCGGTGCCCGAGTCTCTTCCCTGCAGGGAGCAGGAGTTTCAGGACATCTACAGTTTCGTGGAGAGTAAGATCATCGACGGCACCGGAGGGTGAGACCACGATCAGAACTCGTCCTAGTCTGCTGGTTCACAGCCAGTCGGTGACTCGGTCTTGACTCGGCCCGTGTGCTGCTGCTGCTGTGTTTCAGGTGCATGTATATCTCCGGGGTGCCGGGCACGGGGAAGACGGCCACGGTCCACGAGGTGATGCGGTGTCTGCAGCACGCGGCCGACGTGGACGAGATCCCTCCGTTCCACTTCATCGAGATCAACGGGATGAAGATGACGGATCCTCATCAGGCCTACGTCCAGATCCTGCAGGTGAGGAGAGACCGAGACGTCGTGGAGCTTGTTCCATGTTTCACCGAAGTCTGTTTCTTTAGGTTTCAGATGAGGAAATAAAAGTTATTTTGAATATTAAATTAGATGCTGAACATGAAGACGGAGTCTCGAGTGTTAACGTTTGTAGAAAAACCTCCACCAAGTCTGTGGAGGAGAGAGATCCAGGCCCAGTGACCCGGGTCGGCCTCTCCTAGCTGCTCCTAGCTGCTGGGCTAACTGCAGGATCACGACCCAGGGTATCCTGGATCTGGAGGGTTTGGTCATCAGACGGCGACACGCTGTCAGGGTCTGCAGGTCAGGAGGTCTCTGAGATGTGACCGATCTCTCTGTCTGGTCTCTGCAGAAGCTGACGGGTCAGAAGGCCACGGCCGACCACGCAGCTGCTCTGCTGGAGAAGAGGTTCAGCAACGCTGCACCCAGGAAGGAGAGCACAGTGCTGCTGGTGGACGAGGTAAAGACTCTCGTACTTTCAGGCACCTCCCGAAATCCGTCCGGTCTCTTATAGGATAAGAAGTAGTGTTGTGGTGTTGTGTTTGTGGCCTCTGTAGTTGGACCTGTTGTGGACGAGGAAGCAGAACGTGATGTACAACCTGTTCGACTGGCCGACGCGGCGTCACGCCCGCCTGGTGGTGCTGACCATCGCCAACACCATGGACCTGCCAGAGAGGATCATGATCAACAGAGTGGCCAGCAGACTGGTGAGCGAGCGCAGGGGTTTACATTCACATTTCTCAGCCACGTCCACAGTTCCTCCTTCAGCTGGGACCTTGATGATAACACGACAAGACGCTGAGTGTTTAGCTTTTAGAGGAAAACAAAGCTTTCATCATTTTTAGAAATTTAAGGAAACGCTCCTGAGAGCTGTGCTGAGGCACCACGAGCCTCCTGAGCAGCTTCAGTGCTGTTTGGTTTTGATTCTTCCAAAACACTTTCCCTTGTCTGTCGTCGTCATTTCTGCTTCTCCACCGATTCTGCCCCTGGAACAGCTGAGTCCTGAGGGTCTGTCCGTCCATCCAGTCTCATTGACGCCTCGAGGGGAGGCCTGTAACTGAAGAATCATTTGATGTGTAGTTTGAAGGAAACCCTGGGGGGGGGGTGAGTGTTGGACTGAACAAAGTGTGACTGAACTTGAGTCGTGGTGTGTGAATGTTTCCAGGGTTTGACGAGGATGTCGTTCCAGCCTTACAGCTTCAAGCAGCTGCAGCAGATCATCACGTCCAGGCTGAACAAGGTGAAGGCGTTCGAGGAGGACGCTCTGCAGCTCGTGTCCAGGAAGGTGAGACGACCAGGACGCCACCCCACCCCGCTCCCTCCCACAGCTCCCCCTCCCTTCAGAGAGATTTCAGTGTCCCTCTCCTCTGACAGGTGGCTGCTCTGTCGGGCGACGCTCGCCGCTGTTTGGACATCTGTCGCAGGGCGACGGAGATCTGCGAGCACTCCTCCGCCGACCCTTCTGCCACGGGATTGGTGGGGATGAGTCACGTGATGGAGGCGCTGAATGAGATGTTTTCCTCCGCCTACGTCACCGCCATCAAGTGAGACTCTCCCGCTGGTCACGTTAATGAGGCACCGCTGGGTTTGTGAAGGTGAACGTCAGTGTGTGTGATGAGGTGAAGTGACGGACGTGTGTTTTCAGGTGTGCGTCGGCTGCAGGAGCAGCTCTTCCTCAGGGGCGGTCATCGCTGAGTTTCGGCGGCTGGGGCTGGAGGAGGCCACGTTCCAACAGGGTGAGACGACAGGAGGTGAACCAGGTCCTGTGGAATATGTGACGGTTGTTAAAGTGAAGCTGTTAGTTGAAGTTAATCCACAGGTGGCGTTCTCCTGGGGAACCCAAACTAAATGTCCCGTGTTTGGTCTGTCAGGTGTTTGTGCAGCACCAGGCTCTGTGTCGGGTGGAGGGTCTGCAGCCCATCAGCGTGTCGGAGGGCCTGGCCGTGTGTCAGCGTCTGGGAGCCTGTAGGTTACTGCTGCTGGAGCCGAGCCGCCTGGGAGTCCTGCAGCGCATCCGCCTCAACGTCAGCCAGGACGACGTGCTCTACGCCCTGAAGGCTGACTGAGGGCCGACTGATCCAGAGTTTTAAACCTGACATGACTCTTGTTTAGCGCTTGCTCCTTTAACACTGAGACAGAGGTCACTGTCTGTTATTTTATGATGCTGTGAATCAGCAAACGTTTGAGCTCTTCGACCACAGAACTGATCTCAGTGCAGTTAGACTCCTGTTGTTTGCCTTGTTGTGGGTTTTTTAGGTGGGAGAGTCTGTGATGTCCCCGGTTTAAATCTCATTTAAAATGTCAGATTTAGCTCTTTCTAGTTTTATTTTTAATCTCATATAGTGCGTCATATTTTTATGTTTCAGTTCTTGAATATGCAATAAAACTCCACCTTTACTATGAACTGCTGCTTTTTATTTTATTTACAGTCCATCTAAGTCTCTAAGATGTTTGTTGTTCTACAGCTGTGTTTGCTCAGCGCGTTGAGTTTGAGTCTGTGCTGCAGTTCTCTCTCTTCCTGCTTCTGTAACGTCTGTTACTGGTTGGTAATTGCAGGCTGCGTGAAGGTGGCGGAGTCGGACTCGGCTGAATGTGGAGGCGCTGAAGGAGGCAGAGAAGAGTTTAAACAGCCAGTTTATCTGCACTGAGGCGACACAGGTAGGAACCTTCCACTGTTAGGGAGGGGTGATGAGGAGGAAGCAGGAAGAGCGAGAGGTGTGGGTCTAAAATAAGACCAGCAGGTGTTCTGGTCCTGTTCTTAGTCCAGTGCAGTGTGGGTGGGGATGGGGGGGTTCACTGTTAGGAAACATAATCAATATAAGAGCAGGAAACACAGAGAACTCTTTTCTGTTCAACAGATTTATTGAATAAATCACAAACACTGATGCAGAATAAACGTCACACAAATCAATTCTCTCAAATATAAAACCACATTTATACAGCTGAGTCTTAGAGGCACTCACTGAAATC
>NW_026115999.1:0-31920 GCF_001640805.2 Lates calcarifer
ACACTCTGTTTGTTCAGGATCAAACGTCTTCAGGGAGAAAAGGAAAACGTCTCTCACTTCTTTTCGGGTGTAGGAGCTGGCCAGAGTCACTAAAGACCAGAATGCAATTCCAAAACTCATGATGAACTTCCTGTTGTACCTGTCGCCCAGGTATCCAAAGAACGGAGCCAGGAACATGTAGCTGCAGATAAAAACTGGACAAACAGGTCGACAGTGAACAGCCTTTACTTCATTTTATCAAGATCTTTGATTTGATCAGCTACAAACTGAACTCACTCACTGCTCCGTGTTTAACCTTTAAACATGTTGGTTGTTGCTAGGCTAGCAGTTTCCCCCCGTTTCCAGTCTTTGTGCTAAGCTAGGCTAAAAACCAAAATAACATACTGTTCCTTTAAGATCCTCCTGTGTTTATTTCTTCTTCTTCTGTTTTTTTTAATCAAACTGATCTGATGATTTATCAGTAAAAATAACTGTTTGATAGTAGGTTACACCAGTGGTAACTAGTTACTTCTTACCTGTTTGGCAGTAAACAGATTTCCCATCGTCAATCCCAAAGTAATGCTCTATGTCGGGGAGAACACCTGGTGGAGTCAGACACGCTGTATGAGTTTCAAACAGTACTTCCTGTATAAAAGAATCCAGGGCTGTGATTGGCTGCGCTGAGGCAGCAGGTGTGACCGTACCTGCCACAGTGAACCTGTCCATGTAGTTGAGCAGGTTGATGTAGCAGAGGATGAGGACGGTCAGCAGGGCTCGGACTTTGGACACCCCGCTGGGCGACTCCTCCTCTGGCCTCTGGCCCGCCGCCCCGCCCTGCTCCCTCCGGTCCCTCCGCCTCGCTGTCATCGGAGAAGAACGGCGCCGAGGTCCGACGTGGGCTCGCCCAGAGACATGGCCGCCGCTGAGGAGGGAGATGGAGATGGAGTGAACAGTGAAAACAACTGATTATTATAAACACTCTGTGGCTGCAGCGTTCTCCTGTTTTAAATCGTATTAGACTGAATGTTTTGTTTTAGACGTTGGTCAAACATTTGAAGACGTCACCTCAGCCTCTAAAGAAAACTGTGACAGAACATCTTTCACCCATTTTTGATCATTTTAGACAAAGTATGGAGACGCTGCCATCTGACAATCTGTAAATTAATTTATCATTAACATCTAAAGACTAATTCCTGATTTTTTTTAAATGCTGTGCTTTCCAGTGTTTTATTTATATTAAATATGTTTGAGAAAAGAACCAGAAGCATCACTGTATATCACAGTCGGCAGTGGAGTTCCAGCAGCTCCCAGTAAAATCCCTGTTTTTGTCAGTGGAGTCTGGTGGTGATATATGGTGATGTTCAGAGTTTAAGAAGAGGAAGAGGCAGAGAAAGGAGAAGCCCTGTTGGTGATGACTGAGTGAAACTACTGTCATGTGTCCAACATTTCGGACTCAGCTCAGAAACATTTCGCTGATGTGACGAATGGTTTGTGCATCTTTGTGTCTGCTGACTTTTCATTCCAGGTTTACAGTGAGTCATGAGAAAAGGAGAAAATCCTCATTTTAGAGGAACATGAGACAGTTTGATTTTCTGTGAAACTGTGAAGGACATTTTTACCATTTCAGAACATTTTATTGACCATATATAATAATAATAAAGATCTTTTGTTCTATAAGAACAATACTGATGTTGAAAATAACATTTTTATGAAGGTAAATTCACGTATATTCAGAGTTAGGGTTAGGGTCAGATTATATGTAGAGAGAATAAATGATTATATTAAATTAGTGTCCTGTTCTTACTTGAATGAGACCAGTCATCACAGAGAAAAAGAGACAATGATGGAGCTGAAAGGCAGAAGAATAAATAGAGGCCTCTCAGTTGTCAGTTGGACTTTGCCCCATCTGCAAACACAGCTCAGTGATTAGAGAGCTGTCTGTACACGATCCCAAAACTCAGAGACTCACGCGGTGTGTAAGCACGAGTAAACAATAAGCTGTCACTGTTAATGATACCCACAGTCAGCCTGGCTTTAACCTGCAGCCGCTCAGAGAGGACACCGCTCCAAACTCCATTCAGAAATCTGCCGGTTTAATTTCTCTTTCTTTACAATAAACGTATAGTTATTTTTTAACCGCTGATAAGTGACTCTGGTTGTTTTGATGCATCCTCTGGTGATTTCGGCAGAAAAGTTAGGCAATTCAAAGGGAATATAATCGACAGGGAGAGACTGGTACACCAAACTGTGCAGGATCCAGGACGTTTTTCGTGTCTTTTGTTAAAAACAACGAAACGAAATGTAAGATAAATCATTTAATGGGCCGTCCGTCAGACAACTAAGAAAACGCAAAGCCTTATATCTCAATAGAAATAACTGACACGGACTCCACTCCAGACTCCATTTAGAATTGTGCCTTTTTAAAGTAACCTGCTTTGCAACAAACGTAAATGTAGTTTTTAATTGTTGCGGGTATAACTCGGGACATTTATTGGAGTCTTTGATGAATTCGTCAGATAATTTAGATCATTTTCCAAAAGCAGAGGTAATATGAGTCGACGCTCCAGACTCCATTCAGATTTCTGTCAGTTTTATGTACCCTGTTATACAACAAACACGTTACTTTAAAACGTTTGAGATACAGAGCAGGTTGATAGTTATATAGTTATAAATCAGTTATATATCAAGTATCATCTTTAGGTGGATATAACTAACAAAAACAGGATGACGGTTCAATGTTTCGCCTTGATATAATAATAGGAAGTACGTCAGAATAAGCTAAAAGCAGCTTAATGAAAAATACTACACAGACACTCGTTGGACTGCTGAATGTTAACAACACCTGAATTCTTCAGGAATAATCTTTGAGGTAATAAAGACATGTAACGTGGCAGATAATCAAGGAAACGCTAAATTCGCTGTTTTTTTAACGGAGTTCTGCGTGAGGTTCTCTGGCTAACCGCAACACAAGGACACGGAACAGAGTTTTATCAGACATTTCCTTTGATTTTAAACGTCTTAATGAGAAAACAAAAACTAAATAACTTTATTTTATTGTCTAGCTGATGATTCACTGACAGGCTACCTCACGTTACGGTCGTTACCGTTACCGGGCAGCCGTTATTAGCCTGTTGTTCGGTGTTGTTTACCTGGGAGGATGAGTCAGGGCTGACGCTTCTTTCTTCTTTCTCCAGTTGTTTTCTTCGTCGCTCGCAGCTGCCGGTGTTATTCAGAACCCATGCTGCCGGTTTACAATAAAGCTTTAAAGGTCTTCCCCGTGAACACCGTCTGTCCGAGTTACATTTAATAAAACTGACTGTTTACTGCACAACACTTCAGGAACGACACTTCGTTACCGCCGCCATGACAGGACAGAGCTCGCGGAACTTCCGCTCCACAGCTCACATGACTTTCTTCATCTGAAGGTCACATGACAGCATGGATTGATGAACCTGATCAGAGGATGTTTACCGATCTAAACCTGTAGAGTGGACGTCAGATCCTCGAGTTTTTAAAATGAGCTGCAACATTAAAAAGCAGAAACATCACAATATATCACTACCAGACTCCATAGAGAAAAACAGGGATTTAACTGAGCAGAACACAGGAGCTGCTGGAATACCACTGCCTCCATCTGTTAGTGTGTCTGTGTTACTGTGTGACTTTCAGTGGTGGAAGAAGTAATCAGATACTTTACTGCAGTAAAAGTACCACACAGTAACACAGACACACTAACAGATGGAGGCAGTGGTATTCCAGCAGCTCCTGTTAAATCCCTGTTTTTCTCTATGGAGTCTGGTAGAGATATAAAGTGAAGTTTCTGGTTAAACTAAAAGGGCCCAGGTTCAAGAGTTATCCTTAAAGTGAGCTCTAAAAGGCTTTAATATTACATCAGCTTTCTTAACATCAACTCAGTTTATTTCTATTTTCAATAAAAAAACATGTAAAAATGCAACCAGTCAAAGCTGCTGTACTGTAGCAGTTTATCAGTGTCTAAAATATAATCCCATGTCAGTTTCAAATTGTGTCTTTGTATTTTCAACATTTACAATAAAGTGACTTTTACAAATAAGAGTTTTTACATTTGATTTGTACAGAAAGAATGTGTAACAGAAAGAGTGAAATGAATCTGAAGCTTTAAACCCAAACTTCGATGATGTCTCCGTCCTCCATGTCGAGCTGAGCCGGCGTCTGAACATGCGTCACTTTGGAGCCGTCGAAGTGGAACCGGACTTTTCTCTGAGAGCCAGGAGACATCCTGGACAGATACTGGGAGAAGACGGAGCCCAGAGGAGCGTCCTAAAACAAACAGACAGACATGTGATGAGACAGTGTCCTGCTGGGAAAACACAGGAGGAGGAGGAGGAGGAGGAGGAGGAGGAGGAGGAGGAGGAGGAGAAGGAGGAGGAAGAGGAGGAGGAAGAAGAGGAGGAGGAGGAGGAGGAGGAGGAAGAAGAGGAGGAGGTGGAGGAGGAGGAGGAGGAAGAAGAGGAGGAGGAAGAAGAGGAGGAGGAAGAAGAGGAGGAGGAGGAGGAGGAGGAAGAAGGAGGAAGAGGAGGAGGAGGAGAGGAGGAGGAGGAGGAGGAGGAGGAGGAGGAGAGGAGGAAGAGAGGAAGAAGAGGAGGAGAGGAGGAGGAGAGAGGAGGAGGAAGGAAGGAGGAGGAGGAGGAGGAGGAGGAGGAGGAAGAAGAGGAGGAGGAGGAAGAAGAGGAGAAGGAGAAGGAGGAGGAGGAGGAGGAGGAGGAGGTACGAACTCTGCGCAGAGAGAACTCCTGTGAAGAGTCTCGGTCTTTGCTCTGCAGTCGAACAGTGATGACGCTGCTGTGGCTGTCGTCTGATTGGCTTCTGTCCTCGGCTGCCATGACGACACACTCTGCACAGGAAGAAGCTAAATTAAAACAGTTATTTAAATCCTCTGCAACATTTTATTATAATACTTTGATAATAACTTCTGGCCATATTGAATTATTAATATCTCTTGTGAAGTTGAAGAACATGATTATTTCTTCTGCATCTGACTGAGCTGTAGAGGACAGTGTGTGATAGTTTGCTGACCTCTGGTGGTGAAACAATAAACTGCAGCCAGGTAAAGACATTAAAGTTCTACACGGAGGAAAGCTCATTTTCAGCTGAACAGCCTGTCGGTGGAGGTGAAATCACTGACCGATGATGTCTGCGATGCCGAGGCCGAGCTCGCCGACGGTGGAGTCTGTCGGCAGCTCCACGTCCTCCCTCAACAGCAGGAGGCGAGGGGGCGGGACGTTGAGGATGACGGACAGCTGGGTCAACACGTCGCTTAAAGGCGTCGACTGAAAACACAAAAACACAACCACAGGTGAACGACTTCAGCTGTGACGTGTTACTTCAGCGTCTGAGCGGCGTCTCTCTGGACGTACAGACGTCACCGGGATCTTGTGGACGTCCGTTCGGCAGCGGATCTTCAGCGGGATCTCTCGGAGCGAGGAGCTGTACGGTGAGCTCTGCAGGCCCGAGTCAGGACTCAGAATGATGACGTCGTCGTCGTCTTGCTCCTCCTCATACGTCGGAGACGGGGCGCCTCTGCAGCGCCTGGACCTGGTCCTGTCCTGAGGCTCTGGAGACAGAAGGGAGTTCACGGCCCGGAGCCTCCGGTCGATCTCACTGAGGAGGTGTAAAACACTTTGAGCTGCAGCCACAGCATTAATCCTGCTTTATATACGAACTACAGCTTAAACAATGAACTGAACTCACCTGATCTTCTGTTTGACCTGTCTGGACTGTTTCTGGACCGGACTCTCAGGAGGTGGAGGGGACGGGCAGCGAACAGCTTCTCTGAAATAAAGACAGAGGTCAGAAAACAAACGTATGCTGAATTAACTTTAAAGGTTTTGAGTGTCACAAGTCTTTGTTTTTTCCACTGACGGGCTCAGAGTGTTTAACCAGAAACATCACTTTATATCAATACCAGACTCCATTGACAAAAACAGGGATTTAACCAGGAGCTGCTGGAATACCACTGCCTCCCCCACTGTTTTTGTCAATGGAGTCTGGTATTGATATAAAGTGATGTTTCTGGATAATCAATCGTCCCTGTCGATCATTTACAACTGAAAACATGGGAAAATAATTAACCTCAGTTTCACTACTTACAGTTTGTCGTCTTCTACTTTGTTCTCCACTCGTTCTGCTTCGTCCTCCTCGGAGTCACTGAGGGCGACGACGGGTGGTGTCGTTCCTCGAGATGAAAACTGCGACCACAAACTGTCATCTGCACCACCTGCACCGTCATCTGGTCACACACACAAACCATCCACCTCAGAGCCTGAAAATCTCCTTTCAGCCTTTAACATGTGAACAACACTGTTGAAAACTTACCTGTGTTTTCCTTCTCTGTAAACACAGGAGCCATCGGCTTCAGCTGCAGACTGCTGCTCACCTGGAGACACAAACACTCAGGTGACAGAGGAAACACTCGGTCAGAAAAGCTGCTTTCTGCTGAGCGCTGGTGTTTACCTTGCTGGAGTAGACCGGCACCGGGACAATGGCCGAGGGGTCGAGGATGCGTCTGCGTTTGGGTGGTGGCTTCACAGCCTGCACCTCACCGTCAGGTACCTTAGAAACAGAGAACAGGTGAGTCGACACATTTTAAATCAGGTGATGCTGAGTGGTGACGGGTTAAGACCAGGACTTTGTTTTTGGATGTTAAAGTGAAACTGTGAAAGATTAAACAGTCAGACTGGGGAGCTGATGTGTTTTAAAAAAAACGTCCATGTTATGAGGTTTTTCCACTTTAGCTGAGTTAAGAAGATGTTTGTGCTTTTATTTTGGGGAAACCAGCTTATGAAATGTGACAGTGTGATGCAGCTAGTTCACACCGTTAGAACAGTGAAGCTACAAGCTCCTGCTCCTACACCAGAACAATAAATGACATCAAACTACATCACCTCTGAAAGACTGCAAGATTCACTGTGAACGACTTAGAGCAACTTCAAGGTAAAAGATGTAAAAATATTAAAATATCAAATATCAAGTAAGAAGAACTGTTATAGTGAAATGTGAACTATTACTAGAGAAACTAAAGGAGGCAGAAGAGCGTTATTCAGAGAACATAACTGGACAAACGGTGCAATTCTTCTTGTTATCTTATGAACGTGGTTAAATCGGTGAGTTTCTGTCGATATCTGGAAACTACAAAATGAAAGTGAAAGAACCACCGGGCTTTTATTTTGAATACGTCAAATTAAATCAAATTAAACGCAGCTAACTTCCGGCGACACCGATGCTAATGTTCGGTTAAGTCTCTGTTGTCGGTAGTTTAATCAGTTCCCGCGGTTTCACGACTCAACCGTTCACTTTCCGCCGGTGGTCCGTGTAGTTACAGCCTCGTTACAGCCGTTATTTCTGACACCATTCACCGACTAACTGTTTTTTTTTCTTTACGGTAACAGCAAATCCGTCAAACACTCACCGCTTCAGCCATGTTTGCTTCTGTTCCGCGCGCTACTGCTGCGTTCACGGACTGTGGGATATAATGACTCACTAGCGGATTTTCCCCGGCTAGTGTTGCGTTCGCGTACAATGAGAAATATATTACACACGATTAAGAAAGTAGCAGTGCAGTTATTATTATACACTATCAATCAACTACTGATCATGTTTATGATTGATTACTGTAGTGATTATCCTCTGATAATTAAATATGGGTGGGTTGGTTTGTTTCCTTCAAATATCACAATTATAAAAACAGAAATATAAAACATTTACAAAGAGGAAACTGTATTTATTGACTGACTAAACGTTTGAGCTCTTGTAAATATTATTGGGTATTTTATAAATAAAAATAAATATATTATTATAAATAAAATCTGAATCTGTGCAGATAAACGTGATGCAGTATTTTCTTTTGAAAAGTATAAAGTATAACCAGTATAATGCAGGAATGTGTAATCAGTGCAGTGTTTGGGTTAATGTACTGTCACTGTTTCCACCTCTGGGTTTAGGAGGCGTCGACGTGTTTTTACCATGTTGCTTTGTTTATTTCACACCGTTGGTCAAACATGGAAAACAAGGTCAGAACTGCAGCCACAGGTTTGTTATTTAACTGCAGTTTAGGTGTGATGTGTGTGTGTGTGTGTGTGTGTGTGTCTCTGCAGAACAACATGAAGAACAGAGGCACTTTAAGTTTTTTTAAACAGAATAATCCTGAACACTTGACGTGTAGAAAATATTTACATTGTTTTTCTACAAGAAGACGACAAAACATCAAGTTCTGTGTTAGAGAACAAAACCAGCTGCTGTGTCCTCATTCTGCTCCACCTACACAGTACACACAGTACATACTAATCTTTATAGTACACTGGATTTGCAGTCAGCTGACAGGAAATGACCAGACTGAACAGGAAGTGACTTCATAGAAAAAGAAGGAAAAATGTTTTATTTGTTGTTTCCTGATGTTTCTGGAGCCAAACATCAGAGGAGGTTCAGTCTCCATGGAACAGAGCAAAGTTTCCTTATGAGGCGTTCAGGTGTCTGTGGTTAATGTCAGTGGTGATTCTGATAAACACTGAGTTCAGATCCATTTTAAAACACAGTCACAGGCTTCGTCACTGCTGCCTGTCAGCGTTGTTCCTCGTGTTCAGACGAACCTGTCACTTCTTCTTGTTCTCTTTGCAGGCGACCACGTACCGCTGAGCCACGTTCAGAGGAGGCGAGTAGCCGTCGGCGTACGACGTGTCCTCGAACAGCACAGAGTAATCGTCCTGAGGCTGAGAAGAGACCAACGCTCCGGTTAGAGAACGTTTACCTCTGGGTCATTAATTCATTTAAATCCTCAGCATCATACTGAACATACAGAGTGAGTGAGACGCTCCTCTAGTCATTAGTTTATAACTGACTCTCACCCTGTGGGGGGGGGTGTGGATGAGGGCCCGGTAGAAGCAGGTGGTCTGTGGGTAGAGGGCCAGCACCAGCTGGTCCTTACTGAACAGGGCCTCAGGGTCCGTCTCCGGGTTGGCCTTCCACTGAGGCAGAGGGATGATCCGCCGTCTGCTCAGAGTGTGTCTCCTGATCACACACACACACACACACACACAGACATCAGACACAGTAACAGAGGAGGCTGCAGATGCGTTCAGGATCAATGAGATCAGTACAGAGAACTCACTCTTTGCCTTCTTCATCGATGTCGTCCACTTCATATCTGGAGGGAGAGTGAAGACAAGTCTGACAACATTCACCTGAGTGTGAGTGTGTGTGTGTGTGTGAGTGTGTGTGTGTGTGTGTGTGTGTGTGAGTGTGTGAGAGAGTGTGAGTGTGTGAGTGTGTGTGTGCTCTCACTTGTTGGTGGAGTGGTTGTAGCTCACCACCTCAGCCAGGATCCACTGCTCGTCTCCGTCCACAGCTTTCACCCTCGCTGCCACTTTGTCGCCCTGTTTGGCCACGTAGTCGCTGCTGGCCGGCGTCGCCCCGCACAGAGGGGGGGGGCTGAGGGGCGGAGAGCACAGAGGACGACTCAGTTAGTGCGAGAGCAGAGCGACACACAAATACCCTCCGTCTGTCGGAGACGCTTGAGGCAGCTGAGGCGATAAATGTGGAAGAATAAAATGCATCAGCACAGAAAACACCTGACGCTGTTTAAACTCAACATAAATACAAAGATAACAACTTCATGATCCAGACTCAGACTCATCTGAACCTTCATGGATCATGGTGCAGTAGTTCAGTTTGCAGCTGCCTCCTCTGCCTGTGTGTAAAATGTCTTCTACAGTTTAAACTGTAGAAGACATTTTACAGTTACAGTTAAACCTCGAGTAAACGAGGAGCAGCTACCTCTCCCCCGGCTTTCCGATCCACAGAGGAAGCGTCATGGCCGACTGCTGGAGGAGCGTCATCAGGACCCCGCGCCTCATCGTCTTCCTGGGGGGGTCACTGTCGCTGTAAACTCCTGCTATCTTAGCCGCTGTGAAACGACACAGAGACGAAAATCAGACTTCACGTTTCACGAGTCAAAGAGTCGAGAGTAAAGTGTGGATTTTCTCCGTGTGTTTTCGTACCCAGCCTCCTCTCCTCCAACAGAGACTTGATCTCAGCAATTTTATCCAGAGAATGACGCAGAACGCTGTGAGGGAGGAAAGGAAAACTGAAAAGAAAACTCTAAAGCATCAACCAGCAGAGACATGATTCTTTCCTCCTCACACACTCCTCTGATAAAGCAGCAGTTAAACCATCAGTTTGTCGTGTTGAAACTCACCCACACTCTGCCTCAGCGTCTGCTTTGGCTGTGGTGTACAGTCCCCTCAGCTTGGTGCGGTAATATGGAGAAGCTGAGGAGGAAAACACAAAGTGTTTGGATGAATACTGCAGCAGCTGACAGACAGGTACGACAGCTAAACCAGGTGACACAGTAACAGGTGTGGGGGTTGATTATCAGTCACTCTGGAAACACTGACTCTTGTTCTCCGTCTGCATCCTCTCGTGTGTTTTCTGGATGTTGAGCAGGTTGTGTTCACTGCGCGATCTCTCCTCCTGAAAAACAGAACAGACTCAGCATCCTGTTTAAAAACTGACACGAGGTCACTCTCCATCCTCCCTGTGTAAAGGTGATGAGTGATGTCTTACCTGGGTCTGTTTGATGAGCTGATGGAGCTCAGTGAGCAGCTCGGCAATCTTAGTGTCAGCTGACATGTCCACACCTTTTAGATTTTAACATCCAGGAAAAGTCTTGTTACAGCAGCGTTCACACATACAAAACCCCCATTAGAAAATCACCAGTTTAAGGGCAATGAGTACAGGTTTTGCTGGAAACGTGATTCAGAACTAGTTCGTCAGAGCGCCAACAAAACTGTAATAATTTTCCCGCAGAGTTAAAACAGTGCATCAGAAATAAGCCGAATTACTACTTTGATTCGTGCAGTTTAAATCACAGCTCTGTCCGGTCACTGTGTCTCCTGAGAGACAGATCACCGCTGAATTAACAGATTTCTGAATGGACTTTGGTGTAAACTTCCCTGTTTGTCTCACACTGATGCTGCAGCGAAACTGTGATATTTTGTGTAACCTTGTTGTATAAGTTTGGCAGAAATACTAACTTTACCGTTCACGGTTTGGTAACGTTACAGTGCTCGTTAACCAGGTTAGCAACTGGTTTGTTTCGCTAATGTTAGCCGGTTGTTAGCTAAACTGTGAGATTTATGGTCACGCAACAAAAACATTAGCTCCATATACGTCAACTGTCATAACTCAACACACATAATATGCGTTATTTTCTCCTTAGTAAAACCTTCTTACCGTGATAATTTCTCTGTTTACTTGTTGTCGGCCTGCTAACTGCGCAGATTAGCTTCTTCTTCTCTGGTGTTAATGGGAGTCGGTGAAGCGGCCTCAGTGCTCACAGTCGCCACCTACTGGCGCAGAGAGGAGCTGCAGGTTTGTGGCACCAGCTAGAAAAGGTTTTCTGGCTGTAATTTACGGCTTCGCTGATGGTTGATAATCATATACGAATGTTTCATAGATCAGTTATGAGCCAGTCTGACACTTTGTCTTTTTAGCTCTTTAATTAACATTTACAACTGGAGATAATGTATTTATTAACTCATACACAGAGTTGGACTGTCTGTGGATCTGCCTTGAATCTTTATTTACAGAGTTTCCTGAGTTCAATAAAAGCACAACAATATAAAGAGTAAGCCTGATGGAAGGAGGGAAAATGCTGTACGATGGTGATGTTTCTAAGGTGATGGTGACACCTGGAGAGGGCGGGGTCTTTGTCTGCATGAGTGGTTGTTTTGACTCGTACTGTGTGACCTGTGCCAGGTGTCATGCATAAACTGTGCTATCATCGCACTTTGAGACCAGGCTGCAGATAAACACCCTGTGAATTAATGATTAACATCTGCTGTGTCCAAAACAGAAGGCAGCCGATGGAAATACATGTTCATGACTCAATGATTTATTATGATTCAAACAAGTTGGGAGAGATCTGGGTTGAATATGAGAGTATCTAATCATTAAGCCTGTTTTGACAGTCACATAGAGTCCTGTTACTGCAGCACTGATACATACGAAACCCCATTTGAAAATCTGCCAGTTTAAAGCACTGTTTTCACTGGAAACATCACCAGAACCAGTTCACAAGAGCACGAACAAAAGTACAATAACTTTCCCATAATGGTTAAAACAGTGCATCTGTTGATTCAGGCTGTTTAAATCAGTGCTCTGCCAGGTTAATATGTTAATATGTCTCCTGAAAAACAGATCACACCTGAATCGACAGATTTCTAAATGGAGTTTGGTGTAAACTTGTCTCATATTGAGGCTGCAGTTGGTGAAATCAGGCCACAGAGCGGACATCTTATCTGTGACCTGGTTTACAGTGCTGCTGTGTTTACACTGGGCGTGTGCAGAGGTGAGGACAGGCTGTAACAGCTCGGACAGGTCGGCTCATATTTCTGCAAATATTTACTGTGCAGAGTGAAAACCTGCTGCAGCTTAATGTGACGATGCAGCTCAGAGGAAACATCCAGGAGTCAGACTGAGAGAAGCTCTGGTTGTGTTTTTATAAAAAGCAGAGATAAGCAGGGAGTGGGGGTGGCTATAAAACCACTCTGAAGCCTGTGTTTATGACAGACGGTGACTCAGTGAAGTGTTCCTGCAGCCTGGTGTTTTCTCTGCCTGAAAACAGTCACGTCGCTCTCACGAGGAGGTTTTCACTGAATTATTCCAGACTTCAGGAGGAGTCTCTGCAGGAGGAGGAGACTCCCAGCTGCTGGAATTTACTAAAAGATCCAGGAACAGATGCAGCACGTTCACACTCTGCTGAGACACATTATGAGTCAATGATAAACTCATCACATGCTGTCAACTTTACATATTATTAGACATATAAATTAAATTATATGTAATTAGATAAACATTTCTCCACATTAAAACATCTATGCATTGAATCATTTTTAAGACTGATGGGACAAAGATCTTTAGAATCATTGTAGTATTCATCAAAAACAGTGTACCAGACTCCATTGACAAATACAGGAATTTTACCGAGCAGAACACAGGAGCTGGAATACCACTGCCTCCATCTGTTAGTGTGTCTGTGTTACTGTTACCGTTTCTGGTTAAACTAAAAGGATCTGACTCTTTAATAAAAAGCTCTGTCTCTGTAGATTACATTGCTGCAGCTGATGAAGATCCTGTGAAAAGCTCCAGGAGAGGGAGTGGAGCTTGAGATTGTTTTTCAGTTTCTAAGGTTGAGATTTCCTCTTATTCTTGAGGCCTGACTCAGATTTAATGCTGCACTGTTTGACTTCCTTTGAGGAGTAAAGTGTTTTCCAGCTCTGCTCAGCAGCGAAGTCACAAACCAGAGTCAGTGACTAAAGCCAGACGATGGAGGATGTTGGAGCTCTGTAATTACGGCTCGGTGACATGAGGATGAGTGGAGTTTAAATTCAGAGCGTGACATGATTTTTCCCTCCGCTGCTGTAAACTGTGTTTGTGTTTAGAGCTGCACCAGGAAACTTCAAATTCACTCAGACAGTGTAAAACACCAGAAATGACTTTTATTTAAACCAAGAACTCCTGACGTGATTAAATAAAGATGTTAGACTTATTTTATTAAAGAGCATGGAGGGCTGTCAGAGCGTTCTCTTTCAACAAACCAAACAACCTCTTTCCACTTTTCCTCTCAGATAAGTTCAGTCCAAAGTTTGTTTAACAGGGAGTTTTCACAGCGATTAGACGGCTCAGATATCGAGTCACAGGTCTGTGCAGACTGGGGGTCATCCGGACTCTGAACCAGGTCAGGGCCGTGTGAGGACTGCAGCTGCTGAAGGTCAGATGTTAAGACTCTGATACAACGTTTAGAAACCAGCACAAAATCATCATCATGAAGCAGAATCACTGTGTCTGCATCTGATCAGGAACACACTGCAGAGCCCACTGACCCATTTTATTTGGGTCGAGTTGTAGGTTTCACTGACCTGAGGGAAATGTTGGAAATGTTCTGAGCTGATTCCAGTGTTTTTACTCAGGATGAGAAACAAAATGAGACATAAACAAATAAAAATCATTCTGTTTGGGTCAGGTTCTCTTTATAAGAGTCTGAGGACATGATGAGAGGATTCCTCCAGAGACAGAGCTTCTTATTAAAGAGGAAGATCCTTTAGTTTAACCAGAAACATCTCTATATATCTCTACCAGACTCCATAGAGAAAAACAGGGATTTAACCAGGAGCTGCTGGAATACCACTGCCTCCATCTGTTAGTGTGTCTGTGTTACTGTGTGACTTTCAGTGCTGGAAGAAGTAATCAGATACTTTACTGCAGTAAAAGTACCAACTAAATAAGGCCCAGGTTCAAACATACTGGAATTATCTTTTTGATTTGTGCATGAAAACATGAAGTCTTGTGAAGCTGTGAATAATAAGCACCTGCTTCCTCTGTTTACCTGGAGTCTCTGCAGATACACATTCATTTTCTGAGCTTTTAGAGGAACTGAAGCCAAAAACTGATGCAACATTTCTGCAGCAGAAAGATGAACCGTGTGAGGGGGAGTGTCTGAGTGGGAGAGCGGGGGAGGAGCTGCGTGTCCCCGCTATAAAACCACAGAGTCCTGGAAAAACACAGCGCTTTGTTTTCACTCAGAGGACGAAGGAAGAGCTTCTGCTGCTTTTTTGACTCGTTACTGTTTCTGAAGTTTCACTGACAAACTCTTTGTTGTAGAAACAAACATGAGTCACGTCGACGTGAAAAACCTGAAGCCCACCAGCTTCGAAGACGAGTACTACGATGAATATGAATATTACAACCTGACCGATAAATACGCAGGTGAGAGCAGCTTCTCTACCTCTGCTGAATCTCTCACAGTCTTCACATTTAACTGTTGGTGTTGATGTTGCAGAGGGCTCGGCCCGGAAAGGCAGGACAAAGAAGGAGGCCAGTGAAAACACCAACAGACACAACCCCGGCGGGCACGAGCGCAAGATCGTGGAAAAACTCCAGAACAGCGAGAAGAAAGCCAAGGAGTGAATACTGAGGTAAGATTCAGTCTGCACTGAGGCCGGTGTTAACCCGTGTTTATATCTGTGCAGACCGAGGCCGAATTAAAGAGCGACTGTTATATTTGTTTGTGGTAAAGTTGTTGAATCATTTAATGTTTTCTCTATTTAAACAGAATCAGTAAAAACTTTAAATCGGTAAATTTCTGAATGACATTCCGCACGTGCAAACTTCGAATGTTGCTGTGTTGTGAAGTTTTCAGGATCTAAACAAACATTTAACCAAGTTTCCTCCCAGAAGCTTCTCCTGTTTCAGTCCTGTGTGTTTTCTGCTGATCGGAGCATTAGCTGTTTGTTCACCACGAGTTGTTTAATAATTTAATCTAGACTGTACTTCCACCAACCAATAAACCCTTTAATTAGCTACTTTCTGAATGACATCTGGCACAGGAGACTTTAGAATGTTTTACAAGGTTATATAAAACTTTAAATGTACAACAATGAGTCTCTGAAATGTTTTTTGTTTCAGGGATTTTATTCAGTGGTGGTGAAACTCTGATTATTTTTTCACTTTATTGGCCTGGAAAGATCAAAACATTAGAAACACAGTTCTATCCTGAGCAAAGGTTTCTATAAAACACTCAGTACTTTGGGTTTTATTTGCACAATACACTCACAGTCCAACACAGCAGACGCTGAGCAGCACAACCAGAGTGATTGTTGTTCCTCTGACACAGGGAACTCGGACGGCTTATCCCGGACACCGACCACGGCCTCCTTGGCGACAGAACGAGACGTGCAGACGGCAGGAGCGTCTTTGAGCTCCGACTTGGGCGAGGTTCTACCTGGGCGTGAAGGAGGAGCCTGCAGATCCAGATGTTCCAGCTGCAGCTTCAGGGAGGAGATCTTCATCCTCTTCATCCTCTCTCTGGCAGCAGGTAGCAGACTGTGGCTTCTCTGCCTGTAGGTGTTGTACAGCACTCACCTGTGGTGGCGTGCACCTGGTCCCTGCTCGGACCATGACGGTGCACTGTGATTGTGGTGGTGGTAGTTGGATGATTTCTGTGTGTTTCAATGGATTTTTAAAAAAGTATTTTTACCATTAAAAACTTTTTGAAGTGACCTGACTCTGTTTGTTTTTGTTGGTTTATTTCACAGTGATTAAAGGAGGTCAAAGGTCAGGGGAAGCACTGACCTTCATCTACTGTTGTTAACTTAGTGACCATCTATTGAACTTGTTCACCTTGAGCTAAAGAGCAGGTAGACACACAGGTGAGGAGGTGTGGCCTGATGTCCATCCTCATGATTAAAGACTGGATGATATGGAGGCCATTTTGTACCATTTGAAGAAAACAAGATTTAATTCCATCTGGCAATGAGACGTTCAGTCGTAGCCACGTCTCAATAAACTGATCTTGTTCCCATGAATGAATTAAAATGAAGTCGTAACCACAGAATAGAAATATCAAGTTATGGAGCTGTTTAATTCATGTAATAACTCTTCATTAATGTTGTCTTGCCACTTTGGAGATAAAGGCTGTCTGTTGTCATGGCGACACTTATTTCGTGGGAACTAACTCATTAAAACGTGGGAACTAATTGTATGTTGTGCGTAGTAAAATGTATGGAGCTCCTCTGGTGTCATTAAAAAAACATCACCGCGCTTTAATAAGGCTCGGGCACAGAGAGGAAGTCATGCTCATGCTATGTTCATTCATAGCTGTGTAATATTTTTTCTTCAAATGTCATAAAAACGTGGTCCGTCTGGACTTTAAAGCTTCTATTTCTCTCTCTAAAACCGCCCAGTGCTCCGTATGAATCAGTTAGTCTGACATGAATTCTTTCTTATATCACACAGTTTTTACAGTTGGTCAGATGTTTACATCCCTCTGACTTAAACCTGTGGTGAATTCAGAGATCCTTCATGTTCAGCTCAGTGTAATCATCAGCGCCATCTTTGAAAAGCGCAGTTTTGACTCAGTCTTTATCAAACGTTAGACTCATGCTGCACTCACACATGTACATTAATGTGTCACAGTTAGCAAGTAGCATGTTAGCTGCTCATCCTCGTCTCGTCTGCTTTGATAAACAGTAAATTCATGTCGCTGTTAGAACTTTGCGGAACTGAATGAGTCTTGTTTCCATGGGAACGCAGCCGTGGTTTCCTTGAGGCTTTCGTCATGCGGAAGTGGGCGTGTTTCCAGCGACAGACTCCGCTGAACGTTCGATCCGGTAATGACGCAGTTTAAATTTTCCTGTTTCTAATGTGTCAGTTTGACTTTGTTGTCGTTGTTCTGTCGCTGTCACAGTAGAAGCTGTAGCTGAGTCTCACGGTGACTGTAGGCGCTCAGTCTCTGTTTGTCTCCGTCTGTGGACACACAACTGAAGTTTAACGGAAAAGTGAAATCAAGTGAATCAAGTCGTCGTTTCCGGTCGGTAACAAAATGTGCGAGAACAGAGTGAAAGGCCGTCAGTAAAGTGTAAGTGATGTTTCCATGAGTAGTTTTAGTGTGTTTAGTGTGTTAAAGTGTGTTTTAGAAGAAGAAGTCAGTGTCAGTAGAAAGTGTCAGAGTCTCAGAGGAAACTTCTTTGATTTTCCTGCTTCACACAGAAAGAGAACATGGGATGTTTCTGTGAAGTCTGAGCAGCTGTTGGCTTTAAACCACAGTTTGTCTCCATGATGGAGTCAGTGCTCCACCTCTGAACTGTGGATTCTTCTTTCCATGACATTAGTGGAAAAAAACAGATTGGCTTTATTCGACTGTGTGTCTCAGTGTTACAGTGAGAAACTCAGTAACTAAAGAGAAAAACAATGAGCAGCAAGAATACAAGCTGTTACCAAGGTCAAAGGTCATACCAAATCTGAAGCTCTTTGGTTTTTATGTGTGAAAAAGGAATATTTAGTTGTTTCAGTTTGTTATTTACCAAAAAAATAAAAATCACATTTTTAGTTTTAAACAAGTTTTAGAAAGATTTCTGAAATATTGCTGTTTTCTTGTTTTGATGACAGGTGAGGCAGGTATGTGAGAACAGGGAGGGAACATTAACACATTAACCTGAAAGTGTTGAGTGAGTTCAGACTCCATTTAGTGTGCACAGAGCAGAAGGAGGAAAGTGAAGGCTGAGGCACGGTGAGTGTTAACACAACATTCAGATTATTTTCCTGTCAAAGTCTCTGAGTCTGTTTTCTCCCTGTGGACTGTCGAGGGAAGAAGAGTCAGGATGAACTTGTGTCCAAACAAAGACACTGAGAGAAAAGGAGGGAATCATGTCGTGTGTGTTACTTCCTGTTCTCTCAGTCACAGTTTGACACAACGCTGTGATGATATTAGAGAATATTATAAATATTATAATATAAATAAAATAAATAAACTGTATATTTCTACTGTGTTTGGTCACGTACCTGACGTCTGCCTCAGACTGACTCACACTGACTGAGTTCATCGTCATCACACACACTGCTCACTGCTGTGGCAGGAAACAAGGAGGGGGGCTATAGCTTTAATAATCAACACTGATATTTGATGTTTCTTATATCACATAGTTTTACAGCTCGCCAGATCATAAACATTATTTATATAGTTTATTATATAGTAAGTCTGTAAACATGGTTTGTTGTGTGTGTTACTTCCTGTTCCTGGTTCTTGTGTCTCTGAGTCTCAGTCAGTGTTACTGTTTCCCTCTCAGACTGACTGAAGTCCAGAAGATGAGTGTTTGTGTGGAGGAAGAGGAGGACAGAGCAGAGTCTCCAGGATCCATCTGTCTGTCTATGAAGAGTGACCGGTCCAAAGGAAAACCTCCAGTCTTCAGTAATGAACCTGGACCCTCAGACACAAAGTAAGAGACAGTTTAGAATAGAATAGAATAGAATGCCCTTTATTGTCATTATACTAAAAGTACAACGAGATTGGGGAGCTTCTCCTTTACAGTGCAAACATAGAAATATACAAAAACAAAAAAAAAACAAAAAACAAACAAACAAACAAAAAAAAAATATATATATATATATATAAAAGATATACAAAACAGTGCAACTCTATATGCAATGAGGTATAGGTGTGAGTGTGAATGTATTGCACAGGTTTTAAATATTAAATATTAAAGTGCACAGAGTGAGGAAAGTTTATATTGCGCAGTCCGTGTTATGTTGGTGAGAGTTTAAGGTGGTGATTGTTTCTACTGTGAACTGAGCTGAAGATGATTCAGTTTTCTAATGTGGTTTAATAACCTTAATTATAACACTGAGGTTTGTTGAATTCATTCACTGCTTTTCTTGTTGTTTGAGCTCTGACAGGTTTATTTCCACCACTACAGAGAGCTTGATCACTGTCCTGAAATATAGTTTTTATTCAGCTGAGACTTTAAGTTGAGCAGCAGAGGACAGATTGTTTTATTCATGTTCAGTTGTTTTCTAGATGTTCACCAACTCACTCTGACTGTGCTCACTGTCATCATCAGTCTTTTTAATAAAGTACTGATTTGGCTGATTCAGCCAGAAAATACAGTTTGTTGTTTTGTTTCCAAACTTGGAGTCAATTCATGATTTAATCTGTTGTTTTTAACCTTCAAGACAAAACAAAGCTCCTCCTGTCAATATGACATTATTCACTTGTTTCATTGACTTTGTAGCGTTTCAGTAAGTCGGCCATGTTTGTTGGTAACAGTTTCTGATACATCACACGTTTGTTCAGGGCTTTTATTTTTCGTAGTCGATACCTGTGGTGTCAGACTTGAAACCAGATCTGAAATGGAACCAGGAAGTGGAACCCAACCCCTGGAACAGAGATTGGAAATGTCTTTAAACAAGTGTTAATGTTCAGAACATGTAGAGAGACATGAGAACATCACTACTGTCATTATCAAACCATGATCATATGTTACATCTGCTCTTTACAAGTGTTAATATGTGTAAAATCTGAGTTGTTTCCACAGACTGAGAGCAGAGTCTCCAGGATCCATCTGTCTGTCTATGAAGAGTGACCGGTCCAAAGGAAAACCTCCAGACTTCAGTAATGAACCTGGACCCTCAGACACAAAGTAAGAGACAGTTTCTACTGAGAACTGAGCTGAAGATATTTCAACATTAGCAGTAGTAGGAGCTCTGGGTGGATATTTACTGAGGGTTTGTGGTCCTTGTTTCTAAAGTCACAGTCACATTGTGTTTGTCTTCATTTAGTAAAGGACTGTTCAGAGGTTTTGAGCAGGAAACAGTGAAGAAACCAGCACTGCTGAAAACTGTCTTCAAATAAACTGTCTCCTGTTCAAGTTGACAACAAATGGGAGGAGGGAATGTAAATGTATCCACACAGCTTTCTGATCTATCACTGCAGATAATAGATTATAGAGCTGCATTCAACCTGTGAGCTGAGGGTTTTCCTCCACTGATGTAACGTGTTATAATGAATGTGTTGATGTCCACAGAAAGAAGAAGAGGAGTGATGTTTCTGTGGAGGAAAGATCCAGACCAGGACCTGGACTGCAGACAGCCAGTCAGACCAGCACTGTACAAAGTAAGACTGAACATGTGTCTGCTGATGTCTTCATTTGTGAAAACAGGACTTGTTGTTTTCTACAGAGTCATTTGTTCTATCACACAGCTCTGACATTTAAGATGATTCTAAAGAGCACAACATGAAAAAGCTTTTCTCTGCTTGTTTTTCTGGAGCTGATGAAAAGAATCAGATTGTCTTTCTTTAGTCTGACATTGTTTGTTGTCTTTCAGCAGATAGTGGTCTGCAGGAGGTTTTAGATGAACATCAGATCAGTCTGAGGAGGAGATGTGAACGTGTGACTGAAGGAACTGATGGAACAGGAAGTAGAACCCTCCTCAACAGGATCTACACTGAGCTCTACATCACAGAGGGACAGAGTGAAGAGGTTAATACCCAACATGAGGTGAGGCAGCTGGAGACAGCTTCCAAGAAGAAGACCCTCCATGACACTCCAATCAGGTGCCAGGACATCTTTAAAGCCTTACCTGACCAACAGAGACCCATCAGAGTGATTCTGACCAACGGCGTCGCTGGTGTTGGAAAAACCTTCTCAGTGCAGAAGTTCACTCTGGACTGGGCAGAGGGCTCAGAAAACCAAGATGTCAGTCTGCTGGTTCTGCTTTCGTTCAGGGAGCTGAACCTGATCAGAGATGAGCAGTACAGTCTTCTCACGCTGCTCCATGTTTTCCATCCAACATTACAGAAGGTCACAGCAGAGAAGCTGGCTGTCTGTAAAGTTCTGTTCATCTTTGACGGCCTGGATGAAAGCAGACTTTCACTGGATTTCAACAACAGGAAGGTTGTGTCTGACGTCACACAGAAGTCATCAGTCAACGTGCTGCTGACAAACCTCATCCAGGGGAATCTGCTTCCCTCGGCTCTGGTCTGGATAACTTCCAGACCTGCAGCGGCCAATCAGATCCCTCCTTCATGTGTTGACAGGGTAACAGAAGTACGAGGCTTCACTGACCCACAGAAGGAGGAGTACTTCAGGAGGAGATCCAGTGATGAAGAGCTGTCCAACAGAACCATCTCACACATCAAGACCTCCAGGAGCCTCCACATCATGTGTGGAGTCCCAGTCTTCTGCTGGATCACTACTACAGTTCTGGAGCACATGTTGACTACAGAGCAGAGAGGAGAGCTGCCCAAGACCCTGACTGACCTGTACTCACACTTCCTGCTGGTTCAGACAAAGAGGAAGAAGAACAAGTACCATGAGGGATGTAAAGAAAAGAAGAAGAAAAACAAGAATAAGAGTCAACAGGAGCTGACGGAGGCTGACAGGGAAGTTCTTCTGAAGCTGGGGAGGCTGGCGTTTGAACAACTGGAGAAAGGAAACATCATGTTCTACCAAGAAGACCTGGAGCAGTGTGGTCTTGATGTGACAGAGGCCTTGGTGTACTCAGGAGTTTGTACAGAGATCTTCAAAAGAGAGAGTGTGATCTTCCAGAAAACAGTCTACTGCTTTGTTCATCTGAGCGTTCAGGAGTTTCTGGCTGCAGTCTACATGTTCCACTGTTTCACCAACAGGAACACACAGGTACTGAAGAAGTTCCTGGGGAAAGACTGGAACAACAGGGACTCAAAGCCAGAGTCTTTTCTCAAGAAGATTTCTAAGTCTTTTGGGAAAGACAACAGCAGTGACTCATCACTCAATGTCTTCCTGAGGAGAGTCATGGAGAAATCCCTTCAAAGTAAAAATGGTCACCTGGACCTGTTTGTTCGCTTCCTTCATGGCCTCTCTCTGGAGTCCAACCAGAGACTCTTAGGAGGTCTGCTGGGTCAGACAGAGAACAGTCCAGAAATCATCCAGAGAGCCATCAACAACCTGAAGGAGATGAACAGTGATAAAATCTCTCCTGACAGAAGCATCAACATCTTCCACTGTCTGATGGAGATGAACGACCACTCAGTTCATCAGGAGATCCAAGAGTTCCTGAAGTCAGAGAACAGATCAAAGAAGGAACTCTCTGAGATCCAGTGCTCAGCTCTGGCCTACATGCTGCAGATGTCAGAGGAGGTTCTGGATGAGTTGGACCTGAAGAAGTACAAGACATCAGAGGAGGGACGACTGAGGCTGATCCCAGCTGTGAGGAACTGCAGGAAGGCTCAGTGAGTCCAGACATGATCATTAACATCATCAGTCAGTAGATCAGTAGTTCAGTTCTTCAGATCTACACAGTATTAAATTATTCTCATTAGTCTTAGTTTTACAGTGCACAGTCTTTAGGTCAGGTGTGTTTTTTCTGGAGATGTTTTGAAAGCTGTGAGAGATAAAAATGTAGATTCTTCAGTTGGTTGTGATTGTTGCTGTGAAGTTAATGAAAACAGTTTTTCTGTTTCTTTGTATTGAATTGTTAGATTCTACATTTATTTAGAAATCTTCTGTTTATCTGATTGAAATCTTTCTAATTAAAGCAGAACTCCACTGATCTTACACCTCAGTGTGTTTCCAGGTGTTGGGGAGTACGACTCCATCTGTGGAAACAGTAGTTTGAAGCCTTTAGTTTCTCCAGAGGAGCTGAGTGAAGTCTGATAAATGTCCTCAGGTGATGTCACCTGAGTCAGCGTCGGTCAGGAATGAAGACTACAAGTTTGAAAAGTTTAAAAATGTGGAGGTGTGGAGTTAAAAAGAAGTGAACTTACCAAACCTCTGTAACAAATGAAACAGAAACACTCAGCTCAAATTAAAGGTTCCACTTTACATTTTTAATTCTCTACATTTAAGTGAGAGTGAAACTTTTTCTGAACAGCAGCTGCTGTGATAACAACAAACAGTGATGGGATAATGGTTAATACTGAAACTTAATGTAACAGCTGCACATGTGGAGACAAGTTATCAAATGAGTGAAGAGATTCAGTAATGTCATTTAAACTTTAACTATTTAAAGTTTGCTGACATTATCATGAGCCACCATAAACTACTGATCAGACCAGACCAAGAGTTATTGTTTATGAATTCAACTTTTCATTTGGAAGAATGAAATGATGTTAGTTATTTTCAACAGTCACCAAATGTTTGCTGTGTATGGATGTGAACAGTATCACCTGACAGCAGCAGGTAGCAGAGAGAGATCATCTTTAACTGTTGACTCAGCTGAACTCATCAGAAAAAAAAAATCAGAAAAAAATTAAAGTCAAACAAAGATTCCCATTAAAAGTCTGCAGGTCTGAGACAGAGTGATGAGAATTATTGTTTAATTTCAAACACCATGAGATAAGATGAACTGAACCACAGATGTGAAGAACAGATTTTAATCAAATTCTGTCTTTTTTTTTTTTTTTTTTAATAAATGTGTTTATTAATTTTCTTCATAATAAACAAACATACAAAAGACAAGACCAGACAAAACAACAAAACCACACAACAACTACAACAACAAGCTGGGAATAGCAATGCAAAAACCCAGACAGATCAGTTCTGGGTAAATGTAGCAGGTACATTATGCAACTTAGAGTGAGATACAGTGGGAGCTAAACAAAGAGAAAAGAGTGAAAAAACAAAAAATTAACAGTACTGTTTTTTATATAAATGCTCTCGTCAGTATTGCAGAGACATTTACATTCATATAATCAAGAAATGGTTTCCATATTTTTTCAAAGGCATCAGTTTTGGAGTGCAGAAGACAAGTGAGATAGTCCAGAGGTATGTGTTCCATTATTGTCCTGTGCCATCCCAACACAGAGGGGGCCTTATCTGTGATCCAGTGCTTAAGAATATTTTTCCGGGCACAAAATGTCAGGACATTATATAGTTTTTTCTGATACATCAGTGACATGATCATTTGGAAGACCCAAAAGAAGGGAAACTGGGTTGAGTTCAAGCTTTTTTTTTCAGAACCTTCTGTATTTCAAACAAGATATCATTCCAATATTTTTGTATTTTTAAACAAGACCAGTAGCAATGAGTAAGATCACCAATTTCTGTCTTACATTTAAGACAAACTGGAGAGACATCTTTTCTATACTTGGAGAGACGGTTGGGGGTAGCATGTGCTCTATGCAGGATCTTTAATTGCATCGCTCTTGTCCGGTTACAAACAGTTATTTTCCTTGCATTATCCCAGATGCTGTCCCACATCTCCTCTGTTATCTCAACACCCAGTTCCCTCTCCCAGATTTCTCTCAATGTCCGAGTGCCGAGACTTAGGCAATTCCCCAGGCTAAATTCTGTCTTTTTATGTATGTTGTGTATTTTTATTACAAATTGTCTGATTTTATTCTGACAGATTAATTTTTTTCTCTAATCACAGACTTTATGACTGTGGACTCTCAGAGACTCACTGGGAAGTTGTGGCCTCAGCTCTGAAGTCCAACCCCTCCCATCTGAGAGAACTGGACCTGAGTGGAAACAAGCTGCAGGATTTAGGAGTGAAGCTGCTGTCTGCTGGACTGGAGAGTCCAAACTGTAAACTGGAGACTCTGAGGTCAGTTCACTGACTGGACCTGTTTCAGGTTTTTTGTACATATTAATTTCAAATCTTGGATCTTGTAGTTTCAGTTTTTAAATTTTATTTCTGTGTGATGATTTTTAAACAATTATCTGGTGAAGAGAAAAATCTGCTGTAAATAAAGAGGGAACTTTGTCCTAAATAGTCTGTAACTCTGTCTGACTCAGACTGATGGAGCTTCATTCAGCTGCAGCTGAACTCATCAAGTCATTTCTTACAGTGTAGTTGTGTCAGGAAGAGAGCACTTCACAGTCAGTATGGACAGCAGGAAGGATTACTGCCACCAACAACTCTGTCATCTACATATGACATGTGACTGTTGCTTTAAGACAAGAAACATGAAACTCTCCTTTAACATTGTTTCATTACACAAACCTGCTCAGATACAAAATCCAGAGAGAAGAAGGTCCAACATGTCTGATCTGATCTTTATCTTCTAATGACAGACTGACTGAGGTCAGCAGCAGGTTCTGAATCAGTGTTGACATGAACAGGTGTCTGAATGTTGAGCTGACATTTGGATGATGTCTGTAGAAGGCTGACATTATGATGATCCACAATAACAGAAGGACAAAGTCACTCTACTCATTTTAGACCAAACATCATTGATCAGGACAGATCTGATTGATTATCAATGATTTGATCTACATCTTTTATTCTTTATTCAGGTTGTATGACTGCAGTTTGTCAGAGATCAGCTGTTCTTCTCTGGTCTCAGCTCTGAAGTCCAACCCCTCCCATCTGAGAGAACTGGACCTGAGAGGAAACAACCTGCAGGATTCAGGAGTGAAGGATCTGTGTGGTTTTCTGCAGAGTCCAGACTGTAGACTGGAGACTCTGAGGTCAGACTCTAGTTTATGGCTCTTGTTCTGTGTTTGGTACCAAGTTCAGTTTAAAACAGCTCGGTAAACAAACCTTTATCACTGATGTCAGTTTTTCACTGTCAGTCATGTGAATATGGTGTATAGAAAGTGTTGAGTCGTACTTCTCTTAGTACCTACGTTTCCTGAAGGCATCGTGATTGAGGAAGGTCCTTGGCTCTTTGTTCTGCTGTCACTCATGATCCCACGCCCCTCTCAGTTGATGCCACGCCCCCCACGCCAGGTCAGGGCCCAGAGTGTGAGACTGAAAAACGTACCATCTGAAAATGAAAAAAAAAAAGGTTTGAAACAAAAAAAAAGATGTGAATCTGAAATCACAAAATCTGCAACTGAAAAAAATACGACCTCGAATATCAAAATATGTGTGAAAGGAAAAATGAAAATAAATAATTTATTTGATAGAATTCAGGAACTGAATCAAAATTCTATTTAAACTTTTCCAACACTTATTTTTATTTTCAGTACAATGTTGTATTTTTAAAGTTCAAGATCAAACTTTGAACTTTCAGTTTCAAATCTTAGTTTTTCAGTTACAAACTCTGTTGGTTCAGGTGTTTGGAGTTTCCAGTTTCTAAACTTGTTCATTCTAAACCTTCTTCAGCTCTGAACAGATGATGAAACACTGAATGGTTTCAAGCAGGAACTTTGTCTCCTAAACTCAAATCTTTGATTCTTTATTCAGGTTGTGGAACTGCAGTTTGTCAGAGATCAGCTGTTCTTCTCTGGTCTCAGCTCTGAAGTCCAACCCCTCCCATCTGAGAGAACTGGACCTGGGTAACAACAACCTGCAGGATTCAGGAGTGAAGGAGCTGTGTGGTTTTCTGCAGAGTCCAGACTGTAGACTGGAGACTCTGAGGTCAGACTCCATATTTTCTTTCTGTGCTGAGATGAACAGGAACAGGAGCCTCCTGTGTGTTTGTGAAGTGTGATGAGATCCTGAAGACCTCGCAGAGAAAAAGAGACACGACCAGTTAATGTAAAATACATATTCATGTCAACATCACCTCCAGGCAACAAAATGAAACATGCTGACAAAATAATATGAATGTGTTTGAGTCCTGTGACGGGATTTGAAACAGTAGATTTCAGTGATATAAAGAACAACAGGGCATCTCTCTCACTAACCACTGACCTGGTTACTGTATTAACTATAGAAACCTTGGTCACTCTGTCGGCTGTTTAACATGTTATTGATTCAGGAAACACCCATGTCAACTGGTGATAGTCTCAACTTTACATTAACAGTCACTGTCTACCTGAAAAACAAATGACTGTCTTCTAAGACCTGGGAAAACCCTGGTGTAGTGGAGGACAAACACAAGCATGCCCCCCCCCAGGAAATTTTTCTGTTATAAAGTGGACAGAGTGGTCATCACACCAGCAAAACTATGAGACAATAACAGCAACAGAAACCAAAGCACGTTCCTGAAAGTGTGGCTGTTGAACTGCACAGTCTGACAGAGTTTATGGCTCTTGTTCTGTGTTTGGTACCAAGTTCAGTTTAAAACAGCTCGGTAAACAAACCTTTATCACTGATGTCAGTTTTTCACTGTCAGTCATGTGAATATGGTGTATAGAAAGTGTTGAGTCGTACTTCTCTTAGTACCTACGTTTCCTGAAGGCATCATGATTGAGGAAGGTCCTTGGCTCTTTGTTCTGCTGTCACTCATGATGCCACGCCCCTCTCAGTTGATGCCACGCCCCCCACGCCAGGTCAGGGCCGAGAGTGTGAGACTGAAAAACGTACCATCTGAAAATGAAAAAAAAAAAGGTTTGAAACAAAAAAAAAGATGTGAATCTGAAATCACAAAATCTGCAACTGAAAAAATACGACCTCGAATATCAAAATATGTGTGAAAGGAAAAATGAAAATAAATAATTTATTTGATAGAATTCAGGAACTGAATCAAAATTCTATTTAAACTTTTCCAACACTTATTTTTTATTTTCAGTACAATGTTGTATTTTTAAAGTTCAAGATCAAAATGTGAACTTTCAGTTTCAAATCTTAGTTTTTCAGTTACAAACTCTGTTGGTTCAGGTGTTTGGAGTTTCCAGTTTCTAAACTTGTTCATTCTAAACCTTCTTCAGCTCTGAACAGATGATGAAACACTGAATGGTTTCAAGCAGGAACTTTGTCTCCTAAACTCAAATCTTTGATTCTTTATTCAGGTTGTGGAACTGCAGTTTGTCAGAGATCAGCTGTTCTTCTCTGGTCTCAGCTCTGAAGTCCAACCCCTCCCATCTGAGAGACCTGGACCTGAGTAACAACAAGCTGCAGGATTCAGGAGTGAAGGAGCTGTGTGGTTTTCTGCAGAGTCCAGACTGTAGACTGGAGACTCTGAGGTCAGTTCACTGTCTGTTACTGTTGGAGATCTTCTATCTTTAATCCACAACTGAAGCTCATTTATCTTCACACAGAACTTGAATCCATTGATTTAGAATGAATGACATGTTAAATAGTGGTTGTTCCATATTGTCAGTTGTTCTGATCTCACACTGAGAATTATTCCTTCAGGTTCAGTTCATGTCAGTCAGTTGTCATCAATAATGTCTGTTCACTTCAATCAAAGCTTCACAACTCACACACTGGTATTTCTCCCAGTCAGAGGACTCATGTTTTCTAAATACACTGTAGAAAATGTCCAGTGGTCGTTGGTCAAAGACAATTTTTATCACAACAACAGACAGAAGATCCTCACAGCTGATATTTGGACAAATCCACTGAAAAACACTTGATGAAGAGAAACTCTTCTTTTCTTTGAAGTTAGTTTCAGTTTGTGTAAAAATTGTTGTATTTTTTCATCCAGTTGAATTTACTTACTTAATGTGTGAAGGAGGAAAAGTTTAAAGGAGCTCACTGTTGGTTTGACACGTTTCACTCCATTAACTGACAATCTTGTTGTAAGACTTATTATTATTATTGAGAAAACATCATTGATCAGGACAGATCTGATTGATTATCAATGATTTGATCTCCATCTTTTATTCTTTATTCAGGTTGTGGTCCTGCAGGTTGTCAGAGATCAGCTGTTCTTCTCTGGTCTCAGCTCTGAAGTCCAACCCTTCCCATCTGAGACATCTGGACCTGGGTAACAACAACCTGCAGGATTCAGACCTGAAGCCTCTCCATGATCTTGTGAAGGACCCAGACTGTAGACTGGAGACTCTGAGGTCAGTAGTTGGAGTCAGTCCATGCTGCTTCCATCAGTATTGTCCTAAACACAGTTAGTATCAGAGCAAAGATCCAGTGTTTCCTGTAAAGCTGGGACCTTCTCAGTGGCTGCTTTCCTCAGTGAAGCTGTGAGAGGAGAATGGTGACAGGCTTCAGGATTGGACAGAAAGACAGAGAGACAGAGAACAGTCAGCCAATCAGATCAGCCAGAAGCTGGTTGTGATGATGTGTTTGAGTTGATGTGAAGACGACTGTTGTTGTTGTGTTGATGTGTTGAGGAAATAAAGCTGGATTCCAGCTGACAGACTCACAACATGTACAGAGACAGTGGTCCTCATTCATCAAACTGTGGAAGCAGCAGATCTGATCTGACACTGTTTGTTGTCTCATTTCAACACTGAACAACTGAGGAGTTTGATGTTTGTCACAGCTCTGAGATCAGTGTGACTGGATCCTGCAGATCACTGGCTCTGGAACCATGTGGTCTTTATACAGAGCAGAAGCTCTGCTGAATGCCAGTCATCACATCTGTATATCTGTCCATCTGATGAAGAGTCTCTGTAAACACTGATCCACCTCCTCTCTGCTCTGTCTCTCTCTCTCTGCAGGTGGAGGTTGTGGTGAGGATGAGCTGTGTCCTGATGATCCAGATGTTGAAGCAGCAGCAGCAGCAGCAGCTTGTGTGTAGAGAGGCTCTGACTGGACCATGTTACTGGGAGGTAGAGTGGAGAGGAGAGCTTCATCCAGCAGTGACTGACAGAGGAATCAGAAGAAGCAGTCTGAACTGATCTGAGAACAGCTCCACTGTCAGACACAGAGTCTAGTCCACCATCATCCCTGTGTGTTCCTCTGGATCTGACAGAGGATCATTAGTGGATCTGGACTTAAAGTTCAGAACGTTGCTCTCAACAGTTTCCAGGCTGAGCTTCACACTGGAACTCTGGAGGACGTTCATCTCTCCAGCAGAGCTCAGAGACTTGGAGAATCAATGTGACAGAGCAGTGAAGATGTTCTGGAGGTTTGTGGTGGAACAACATCTCACTAAGACTCTTCATGTTGTTATTGTTGTCTGTACATTTCTGGTGTTTTGGACTGAAGCACAGCTGTAGTCACCACTGAGGTCTCGAGGTGTTGGAAAAACATTTATAAGATGACGGATGATCTCAGTTACACCTGAGGTAACTAATCTGTTTACATTAGTCCACTATGGTTTTCAATTAGAAGAATACAGACAGATGTTAACTATATTCCTTTAACTTAAACCTCTGGCAACTTAAACATAAAATATTCATTTGCTTTTGGTTTAAGAAATTAGCAGCGTGCAAAAGTTCAACAATAAACTACGACAACGCTTTTGCCGTTGATATATTTGAAATGCTCTTGGGGGCCCTCTGGTGGTCACTATGGCCCTAAGCAGGCACAAGGTTCAACCCTAGTTTGGGGTTCAACGTCAAATGTTTAACTTCACCCACTAACCCAAACAAGTCAATCAATCAGAACACTGTTTAACCCCAATTCAACAGTTAAACCAATTACAGTTCATCCTCAGGGGAATGTGAATGTGTGAACCAGAATTCATCACAGTCCATCCAACAGTTGTTGGGACATTTCAGTCAAAACAGAAATTGAAAAAGTCAGAGGATCAGAAAGAGAAAAGTCGTCAGGACTCCGTGATTGCTGACAGCTTGTGGCAGATGAAATAATAACCTCTCACCTCTGTTCATGTGGCTGCAGTGAGTTGATTCCCTCAGTGTCTGAGTTCAGACTGGTTCACAGACAGTGGGAGACAATGTGTTTTACACAGAACAAGATGTAGTTGGTGTTGTTTGTGTCAGAACAGAAATCAGGAACATAACAAGAACTTCTGTTTCCTCCTCAGACCTGCAGGGTGTGAGGTTTGGATCCACCAGCAGGGGGCAGCAACCGTCCAACATCCACACACTGTAAATGTGTGAAGTGGCTGCAGTGTGTGAGCGACTTTAACACAACCAAAGCAGCATTAAAGGATCAGTGTTGAGTGAGTTTGCAGCTGTTCAGTCCTCCATGATGTGATGACAGAGCCTGTTGATTTCACTCTGAGCTGAAACCACAATCAGACTTTCTACAAAGTTGAGTTGATTTTTTTTGCTGAGTCAGAACTGCAGGTTTAGAAATGAGGTTATGCAACAGTCTGGAGTTATATAACAAACAGAGTCAGACTGCAGAGAGGGCTAAACACTTATTAAAGGCTGAATACCAATAAATATTGATCTTCTTTAGACGTCATCTGTTCTCTCTCCATGTGTTTCCTGTCTCTCTGGACTGTCACAATACGAGCTTTAAAATTCAAACCTTTTCCACTCAGATCAGTTTCATATCAGTCATTAGTCTCTGGTTCAAAGTTTGGAACAGGCAGAATTTTACCACATATTGTGAAATCATAGCTGCATGGATCAACCTCCTGCAGGGAAATCATTTCTTCTTCCTCCTCTCACAGGCTTCAGGGATGAATGGTCAGTAATTTTCATTATTTTCTGACACTTTATAGATGAAATAATCGATCAGTTATTAAAGAAAATAACTGTCAGATCAGATAATGAAGATAATTATCATCTTCAGATCTTTTAGATCAGTCGTCCTTCACAGACCTGAGGCCATGAAACCTGGATCTACTAATGAGCGACTGGTCATCAACGGCGACAGTTTATCTGCATATGAACATACCTTCTAGGAGACTGTTATGATCCTGTGATACTGTGTTTGTCAAGAGTCCTAAACGTGACCAGGAGGAGGACAGGAGCTAAAACTGTATTAAAATGTGATCTAGCTTTAGTTTTTTTGAAACTCTCGCTGCAGAGTTGTGGGCTGTCTCAGTGAAAGCATGAGAAACTCCTCCAAACCTTTCAGGTGATTTCACACGAAGCTCAAAATGTGAGTAACACCTTGTAAATATTTCACGAAGCTCTCTTCCAGTCAGCTCCATGTAGTTCC
>NW_026116000.1:0-16757 GCF_001640805.2 Lates calcarifer
TTCTTTTTCCGCCTCTTTGATCGCCTTTTGAGGGCCTTAACATGCGTCAAAACTCCTGAAAATTTGCAGACGCGTCAGGCACGGCGAAAAATTTAAGAATTTAGGGGTCTTGAGCATGGGGTGGCAAAATGGCCTCGTAGCGCCACCTACATTTTTAACGGAACAGCCCCTCAAGCCCGTTGCGCCTAAAAATCTGAAAATCTGCACACATATGTAACATCCCATGACGCACCAAAAAAGTCTCTTGGAGCCATATTCTAAACCCAACAGAAAGTATTTTTATTTTGACCGGAAGGTGAAAAAATTGTGTGTTTTGGCCATTTCCAGGGGTCGCTTGAACGCGAACTAGTCCTAGACGCATTATCCGATTGACTTCAAAATTTGATAATTTGTTCTTAAGACATAGACGAAGTTAAATTGCAAAAGTTTTGACTTTTTCATTGAAGGGCGTGGAAGTTATGGCCCCTCAAAGTTCGATTCACTCGCCACAAAACAGGAAGTTGCTTTATTTTGCTATATTTCGGCCATACTTTGTCCAAACTGCATCAAAACTTTACAGGATTGTTAATGGTACCTATCTGCACACATCCATATGTCAATATTCATACAATTGTTGTAGCCCACCTATTTATAGCAGGAAATGACATATTTTATAGTGTGATGTCCAGTTTCTAGACGGGTGACCAGATTCACTTCAAATGTTGTCAGCCCCTCCTTGACAATTTTGGAAGAAGTCCTCCGAAAATTGTGAGTTTTGGTCGAAGCGTGTGCCGGTTCTGGCCCGTCAAAGTTCGGAAACCCAACTTCCTGTTTGAAACCTCAGATTTTGGGGTAACTTCCTGTTGCGACTCTCTACTTTATCCTACAGATGGAGCCATTGTATTACTCTTTGATGGGTTTTTGGAAGGGGGTCTCTGTGTGTGTGTGTGTGTGTGTGTGTGTGTGTGTGTGTGGAGGGGGAGGGGAAGAGGAGTTGATTGAGTCTGTGAGAAGCTGCCACAGGGAGGTTACAGTCAGAGAGCCAAGAGCTGTCACAGATGATGAGCTCTGAAAAATATTATCACAGAAAATAATTAGCATAAAAGCTTTTATTTTAAATTTGTTGCAACAAATTCAGGTTTCTTACACTTTTCCTTATTGAAAACTAAATTCTACCTGAAATGTATCAATAAAAATCTTCTTTTGCAGTTAATGTCACCAGTTTATAGTTTAGTTTTAATAGCATTCCCTGTCACTGATGTGCCTTTAATTATCGGTTCTATCAGGGATCATTTATGTGTTTATCTTACGGGGGTGAGCCACCTCACAGGTTGGTTATATTACCTGTTGACCTCAGCTCAGTGAGCTAAGACAATGTTTAATGCAGTGTTTTTTCTGATATGAAAATGGATATTATTCAGCACATCTAACCTCAGCAGGCCCCTCTTCAGAAACTCATATCTGCAGATGTCAAAGCTGGCTCAAAAAATTAAACTGGCTTCAAATTAATTTAAGGAATTGTAGGTTATTTTGAATTCATGTAATCTTACCATATGTCTCCCCTTGACCAAAGCTGAGCCTGTCTTTACAGTTTGGTTTTGATCAGTTAGGAAATTTCACAAGGGGTCAGCTGATTTTTTCGTGTTACTCAGTGTACGGCGACAGGAAAAGTGCATGTCTACATCCACGGCGTCGAGGTGAACCAGCTGAATATAAGCCACTCAAGTTGACGACAAGTGCATTGAAAAGTAAAAGCTGCTGGCCTTTACCTTTTCTTTGTCAAAGCGCCTGTTCAGCCAGTAGTTAGTAAAGTAATATTTTCAGCGTTGTCCACAGTCTCATGACATGTTTAACAGGAAGCACAGCACGCTGGTTAAGCTCATGGCAAACTGTTACTAACAGCTAAAATGAAAGCTTGTCTGTATGTAGTCTAACTGGTTAGTTTGTCACTAATCTCCAAATTTTGCAAATTGCTATAAACTTCACTCTCTTAAACCAGTAACAGTCTGAGCTGGACTGATAGGGGTCTGTATGGATAAAGATAAAATCCTAATGATACCCATCCCTACAGCTGGTTAGTGGCTTCGCCCTGACTTTAGGCAGATGAGATATTCACTGTTCAAATAACTTCATTATAAGCCTTGTTTAAGCATAAATGATTTATATATGCACCCAATAACAGAACTTTAAAAAAATGCTTTTGCTCAAAGCTCAAAGCTTTTAAACTCAAGTTAAAACTGAGTTTTATCTCCTTTTGGGAGGGGTATCTGTGTGTGTGTGTGTGTGTGTGTGTGTGTGTTTGTGTTTGTGTTTGAGGGGGGAGGGGAAGAGGAGTTGATTGAGTCTGTGAGAAGCTGCCACAGAGAGGTTACAGTCAGGAGAGCCAAGAGCTGTCACAGATGATGAGCTCTGAAAAATATTATCACAGAAAATAATTAGCGTAAAAGCTTTTATTTAAAATTTTTACATCTCGGAAGTGTGAACTGTTACGCCAGCGTGTGCCCTGCGACCTGCGTTGACCCCGCGGTTGCCGGGTCCGCGCGTCGCCGCCCCGACGGGCGCCGGGTGCGAGGGCCCGTTCAACGCTGCTCGCAGCTTTAATTATTATTATTATTATTTTTTTTTTTTCTTTTTCCGCCTCTTTAGATCGGCTTTTTGAGGGCCTTAACATGCGTCAAAACTACCAAAATTTGCAGACGCGTCAGGCACGGCGAAAAATTTAATAATTTAGGGGTCTTGAGCATGGGCGTGGTAAAATGCCTCGGTAGCGCCACCTACATTTTTAAACGGAACAGCCCCTCAAGCCCGTTGCGCCTAAAAATCTGAAAATCTGCACACATATGTAACATCCCATGACGCACCAAAAAGTCTCTTGGAGCCATATTCTAAACCCAACAGAAAGTATTTTTATTTTGACCGGAAGGTGAAAAAATTGTGTGTTTTTGGCCATTTCCAGGGTCGCTTGAACGCGAACTAGTCCTAGACGCATTATCCGATTGACTTCAAAAATTTAATAGTATGTTCTTAAGACATAGACGATGTTAAATTGCGGCAGATTTTGACTTTTTGTTGAAGGGCGTGGAAGTTATGGCCCCTCAAAGTTCGATTACTCGCCACGAAACAGGAAGTTGCTTTATATATATCGGCATACTTTGTCCAAACTGCATCAAACTTTACAGGATTGTTAATGGTACCTATCTGCACACATCCATATGTCAATATTCATACAATTGTTGTAGCGCCACCTATTTATAGCAGGAAATGACATATTTTATAGTGTGATGTCCAGTTTCTAGACGGGTGACCAGATTCACTTCAAATGTTGTCAGCCCCTCCTTGAATTTTTGGAAGACTGGCTCCGAAAATTGTGAGTTTTGGTCGAAGCGTGTGCCGGTTCTGGCCCGTCAAAGTTCGGAAACCCAACTTCCTGTTTGAAACCTCAGATTTTGGGGTAACTTCCTGTTGCGACTCTCTACTTTATCCTACAGATGGAGCCATTGTATTACTCTTTGATGGGTTTTTGGAAGGGGGTCTCTGTGTGTGTGTGTGTGTGTGTGTGTGTGTGTGGGGAGGGGGGGGAAGAGGAGTTGATTGAGTCTGTGAGAAGCTGCCACAGGGAGGTTACAGTCAAGAGAGCCATGAGCTGTCACAGATGATGAGCTGAAAAATATTATCACAGAAAATAATTAGCATAAAAGCTTTTATTTTAAATTTGTTGCAACAAATTCAGGTTTCTTACAGCATTTTCCTTATTGAAAACTAAATTCTACCTGAAATGTATCAATAAAAATCTTCTTTTGCAGTTAATGTCACCAGTTTATAGTTTAGTTTTAATAGCATTCCCTGTCACTGATGTGCCTTTAATTATCGGTTCTATCAGGGATCATTTATGTGTTTATCTTACGGGGGTGAGCCACCTCACAGGTTGGTTATATTACCTGTTGACCTCAGCTCAGTGAGCTAAGACAATGTTTAATGCAGTGTTTTTTCTGATATGAAAATGGATCTAACCTCAGCAGGCCCCTCTCAGAAACTCATATCTGCAGATGTCAAAGCTGGCTCAAAAAATTAAACTGGCTTCAAATTAATTTTAAGGAATTGTAGGTTATTTTGAATTCATGTAATCTTTCTCCATCACCCTTTCTGCCATATGTCTCCCCTTGACCAAAGCTGAGCGTGGATTGATGCTGTCTTTACAGTTTGGTTTTGATCAGTTAGGAAATTTCACACGGGTCAGCTGATTTTTTCGTGTTACTCAGTGTACGGCGACAGGAAAAGTGCACTAGGTCCACGGCGTCGAGGTGAACCAGCTGAATATAAGCCACTCAAGTTGACGACAAGTGCATTGAAAAGTAAAAGCTGCTGGCCTTTACCTTTTCTTTGTCAAAGCGCCTGTTCGGCAGTAGTTAGTAAAGTAATATTTTCAGCCTTGTCCACAGTCTCATGACATGTTTAACAGGAAGCACAGCACGCTGGTTAAGCTCATGGCAAACTGTTACTAACAGCTAAAATGAAAGCTTGTCTGTATGTAGTCTAACTGGTTAGTTTGTCACTAATCTCCAAATTTTGCAAATTGCTATAAACTTCACTCTCTTAAACCAGTAACAGTCTGAGCTGGACTGATAGGGGTCTGTATGGATAAGATAAAATCCTAATGATACCCATCCCTACAGCTGGTTAGTGGCTTCGCCCTGACTTTAGGCAGATGAGATATTCACTGTTCAAATAACTTCATTATAAGCCTTGTTTAAGCATAAATGATTTATATATGCACCCAATAACAGAACTTAAAAAAATGCTTTTGCTCAAAGCTCAAAGCTTTTAAACTCAAGTTAAAACTGAGTTTTATCTCCTTTTGGGAGGGGGTATCTGTGTGTGTGTGTGTGTGTGTGTGTGTGTGTGTTTGTGTTTGTGTTTGAGGGGGGAGGGGAAGAGGAGTTGATTGAGTCTGTGAGAAGCTGCCACAGGAGGTTACAGTCAAGAGAGCCAAGAGCTGTCACAGATGATGAGCTCTGAAAAATATTATCACAGAAAATAATTAGCGTAAAAGCTTTTATTTAAAATTTTTACATCGGAAGTGTGAACTGTTACGCCAGCGTGTGCCCTGCGACCTGCGTTGAACGAGAAAGTTCCGTTCCAGTATTCCACTAATTTTAGTTTTTTTTTGCAAGGACTTATTATTATTATTATTATTATTATTTTTTTTTCTTCTTTTTCCGCCTCTTAGATCGGCTTTTTGAGGGCCTTAACATGTGAAAACTTACCAAAATTTGCAGACGCGTCAGGCACGGCGAAAAATTTAATAATTTAGGGGTCTTGAGCATGGGCGTGGTAAAATGCCCTCGGTAGCGCCACCTACATTTTTAAACGGAACAGCCCCTCAAGCCCGTTGCGCCTAAAAATCTGAAAATCTGCACACATATGTAACATCCCATGACGCACCAAAAAGTCTCTTGGAGCCATATTCTAAACCCAACAGAAAGTATTTTTATTTTGACCGGAAGGTGAAAAAATTGTGTGTTTTTGGCCATTTCCAGGGGTCGCTTGAACGCGAACTAGTCCTAGACGCATTATCCCATTGACTTCAAAACTTAATAGTATGTTCTTAAGACATAGACGATGTTAAATTGCGGCAGATTTTGAGTTTTTGTTGAAGGGCGTGGAAGTTATGGCCCCTCAAAGTTCGATTACTCGCCACGAAACAGGAAGTTGCTTTATTTTTGCTATATTTCGGCCATACTTTGTCCAAACTGCATCAAACTTTACAGGATTGTTAATGGTACCTATCTGCACACATCCATATGTCAATATTCATACAATTGTTGTAGCGCCACCTATTTATAGCAGGAAATGACATATTTTATAGTGTGATGTCCAGTTTCTAGACGGGTGACCAGATTCACTTCAAATGTTGTCAGCCCCTCCTTGACAATTTTTGGAAGACTGGCTCCGAAAATTGTGAGTTTGGGTCGAAGCGTGTGCCGGTTCTGGCCCGTCAAAGTTCGGAAACCCAACTTCCTGTTTGAAACCTCAGATTTTGGGGTAACTTCCTGTTGCGACTCTCTACTTTATCCTACAGATGGAGCCATTGTATTACTCTTTGATGGTTTTTGGAAGGGGGTCTCTGTGTGTGTGTGTCTGTGTGTGTGTGTTTGAGGGGGGAGGGGGAAGGGAGGTTGATTGAGTCTGTGAGAAGCTGCCACAGGAGGTTACAGTCAGGAGAGCCAAGAGCTGTCACAGATGATGAGCTCTGAAAAATATTATCACAGAAAATAATTAGCATAAAAGCTTTTATTTTAAATTTGTTGCAACAAATTCAGGTTTCTTACACTTTTCCTTATTGAAAACTAAATTCTACCTGAAATGTATCAATAAAAATCTTCTTTTGCAGTTAATGTCACCAGTTTATAGTTTAGTTTTAATAGCATTCCCTGTCACTGATGTGCCTTTAATTATCGGTTCTATCAGGGATCATTTATGTGTTTATCTTACGGGGGTGAGCCACCTCACAGGTTGGTTATATTACCTGTTGACCTCAGCTCAGTGAGCTAAGACAATGTTTAATGCAGTGTTTTTTCTGATATGAAAATGGATATTATTCAGCACATCTAACCTCAGCAGGCCCTCTTCAGAAACTCATATCTGCAGATGTCAAAGCTGGCTCAAAAAATTAAACTGGCTTCAAATTAATTTTAAGGAATTCTAGGTTATTTTGAAATGTCCATATGTCTCCCCTTGACAAAGCTGAGCGTGGATTGATGCTGTCTTTACAGTTTGGTTTTGATCAGTTAGGAAATTTCACAAGGGTCAGCTGATTTTTTCGTGTTACTCAGTGTACGGCGACAGGAAAAGTGCACTAGGTCCACCGGCGTCGAGGTGAACCAGCTGAATATAAGCCACTCAAGTTGACGACAAGTGCATTGAAAAGTAAAAGCTGCTGGCCTTTACCTTTTCTTTGTCAAAGCCCTGTTTGGCCAGTAGTTAGTAAAGTAATATTTTCAGCGTTGTCCACAGTCTCATGACATGTTTAACAGAAGCACAGCACGCTGGTTAAGCTCATGGCAAACTGTTACTAACAGCTAAAATGAAAGCTTGTCTGTATGTAGTCTAACTGGTTAGTTTGTCACTAATCTCCAAATTTTGCAAATTGCTATAAACTTCACTCTCTTAAACCAGTAACAGTCTGAGCTGGACTGATAGGGGTCTGTATGGATAAAGATAAAATCCTAATGATACCCATCCCTACAGCTGGTTAGTGGCTTCGCCCTGACTTTAGGCAGATGAGATATTCACTGTTCAAATAACTTCATTATAAGCCTTGTTTAAGCATAAATGATTTATATATGCACCCAATAACAGAACTTAAAAAAATGCTTTTGCTCAAAGCTCAAAGCTTGTAAACTCAAGTTAAAACTGAGTTTTATCTCCTTTTGGGAGGGGGTATCTCTGTGTGTTTGTGTGTGTGTGTGGTGTTTGTGTTTGTGTTTGAGGGGGAGGGGAAGAGGAGTTGATTGAGTCTGTGAGAAGCTGCCACAGAGAGGTTACAGTCAGGAGAGCCAAGAGCTGTCACAGATGATGAGCTCTGAAAAATATTATCACAGAAAATAATTAGCATAAAAGCTTTTATTTAAAATTTTTACATCTGGGAAGTGTGAACTGTTACGCCAGCGTGTGCCCTGCGACCTGCGTTGACCCCCGCGGTTGCCGGGGTCCCGCGGTCGCCGCTCCCCGACGGGCGCCGGGTGCGAGGGCCCGTTCAACGCTGCTCGCAGCTTTAATTAGGGCCCGAGCAACGAGTTGCGTTGCAACGATTATTATTATTATTATTATTATTATTTTTTTTCTTCTTTTTCCGCCTCTTTGATCGCCTTTTTGAGGGCCTTAAAATGCGTCAAAACTCCTGAAAATTTGCAGACGCGTCAGGCACGGCGAAAAATTTAAGAATTTAGGGGTCTTGAGCATGGGTGTGGCAAAATGGCCTCGGTAGCGCCACCTACATTTTTAACGGAACAGCCCCTCAAGCCCGTTGCGCCTAAAAATCTGAAAATCTGCACACATATGTAACATCCCATGACGCACCAAAAAGTCTCTTGGAGCCATATTCTAAACCCAACAGAAAGTATTTTTATTTTGACCGGAAGGTGAAAAAATTGTGTGTTTTTGGCCATTTCCAGGGGTCGCTTGAACGCGAACTAGTCCTAGACGCATTATCCGATTGACTTCAAAATTTGATAATTTGTTCTTAAGACATAGACGAAGTTAAATTGCAAAAGTTTCGGACTTTTCATTGAAGGGCGTGGAAGTTATGGCCCCTCAAAGTTCGATCACTCGCCACAAAACAGGAAGTTGCTTTAAATTTGCTATATTTCGGCCATACTTTGTCCAAACTGCATCAAACTTTACAGGATTGTTAATGGTACCTATATGCACACATCCATATGTCAATATTCATACAATTGTTGTAGCGACCACCTATTTATAGCAGGAAATGACATATTTTATAGTGTGATGTCCAGTTCTAGACGGGTGACCAGATTTCACTTCAAATGTTGTCAGGACAGACTTAAGGATTTTTGGAAGACTGGCTCCGAAAATTGTGAGTTTTGGTCGAAGCGTGTGCCGGTTCTGGCCGTCAAAGTTCGGAAACCCAACTTCCTGTTTGAAACTCAGATTTGGGGTAACTTCCTGTTGCGACTCTCTACTTTATCCTACAGATGGAGCCATTGTATTACTCTTTGATGGGTTTTTGGAAGGGGGTCCTCTGTGTGTGTGTGTCTGTGTGTGTCTGAGGGGGGAGGGGAAGAGGAGTTGATTGAGTCTGTGAGAAGCTGCCACAGGGAGGTTACAGTCAAGAGAGCCATGAGCTGTCACAGATGATGAGCTCTGAAAAATATTATCACAGAAAATAATTAGCGTAAAAGCTTTTATTTAAAATTTTTACATCTGGGAAGTGTGAACTGTTATGCCAGCGTGTGCCCTGCGACCTGCGTTGACCCCGCGGTTGCCGGGGTCCCGCGGTCGCCGCTCCCCGACGGGCGCCGGGTGCGAGGGCCCGTTCAACGCTGCTCGCAGCTTTAATTATTATTATTATTATTTTTTTCTTCTTTTTTCCGCCTCTTTGATCGCCTTTTTTGAAGGCCTTAACATGCGTCAAAACTCCTGAAAATTTGCAGACGCGTCAGGCACGGCGAAAAATTTAAGAATTTAGGGGTCTTGAGCATGGGTGTGGCAAAATGGCCTCGGTAGCGCCACCTACAATTTTTAAACGGAACAGCCCCTCAAGCCCGTTGGCGCCTAAAAATCTGAAAATCTGCACACATATGTAACATCCCATGACGCACCAAAAAGTCTCTTGGAGCCATATTCTAAACCCAACAGAAAGTATTTTTATTTTGACCGGAAGGTGAAAAAATTGTGTGTTTTTGGCCATTTCCAGGGGTCGCTTGAACGCGAACTAGTCCTAGACGCATTATCCGATTGACTTCAAAATTTGATAATTTGTTCTTAAGACATAGACGAAGTTAAATTGCAAAAGTTTCGGACTTTTCAATTGAAGGGCGTGGAAGTTATGGCCCCTCAAAGTTCGATTACTCGCAACGAAACAGGAAGTTGCTTTATATTTGCTATATTTCGGCCATACTTTGTCCCAAACTGCATCAAACTTTACAGGATTGTTAATGGTACCTATCTGCACACATCCATATGTCAATATTCATACAATTGTTGTAGCGCCACCTATTTATAGCAGGAAATGACATATTTTATAGTGTGATGTCCAGTTTCTAGACGGGTGACCAGATTCACTTCAAATGTTGTCAGCCCCTCCTTGAGGATTTTTTGGAAGACTGGCTCCGAAAATTGTGAGTTTTGGTCGAAGCGTGTGCCGGTCTGGCCCGTCAAAGTTCAGAAACCCAACTTCCTGTTTGAAACCTCCAGATTTTGGGGTAACTTCCTGTTGCGACTCTCTACTTTATCCCTATAGATGGAGCCATTGTATTACTCTTTGATGGGTTTTTGGAAGGGGTCTCTGTGTGTGTGTGTGGTGTGTGTGTGTGTGTTTGTGTTTGTGTTTGAGGGGAGGGGAAGAGGAGTTGATTGAGTCTGTGAGAAGCTGCCAACAGAGAGGTTACAGTCAGGAGAGCCAAGAGCTGCTTTACACGCGGTATAAAAACTTCAAGTTAAGATTTGAGCTGTCACTTGAGAAAGCATCAATGCCAAAAACTAAGGAAATCACTGTAGAACTTGAAGAATTGTCGATGCTCAGGAAGCAGGAGAAGGATATACAAAGTTATAACAGTATTTCCAAGCGTCAAGAACTCAAATGAGAAACGTCACCGAGAAATTCAAGGAGAGCCACACTGTGCAGAACAAGCCTGGCAGAGGTAGGAAGCCAAAGATTTCAATGACCCTGGAAAGAAAACCAGTGAGAGACCTGTCTAAAGAACCCATAAACGCTGCCAAGACACTAGTGAATGACTTAGTTAAGTCTGAAATTGTAGCCTCAAAGAAGATTACATGAATTCATGTAATCTTACCATATGTCTCCCCTTGACCAAAGCTGAGCGTGGATTGATGCTGTCTTTACAGTTTGGTTTTGATCAGTTAGGAAATTTCACACGGGTCAGCTGATTTTTTTCGTGTTACTCAGTGTAACGGCGACAGGAAAAGTGCACTAGGTCCACCGGCGTCGAGGTGAACCAGCTGAATATAAGCCACTCAAGTTGACGACAAGTGCATTGAAAAGTAAAAGCTGCTGGCCTTTACCTTTTCTTTGAAAAGCGCCTGTTCGGCCAGTAGTTAGTAAGTAATATTTTCAGCGTTGTCCACAGTCTCATGACATGTTTAACACGAAGCACAGCACGCTGGTTAAGCTCATGGCAAACTGTTACTAACAGCTAAAATGAAAGCTTGTCTGTATGTAGTCTAACTGGTTAGTTTGTCACTAATCTCCAAATTTGCAAATTGCTATAAACTTCACTCTCTTAAACCAGTAACAGTCTGAGCTGGACTGATAGGAGTCTGTATGGATAAAGATAAAATCCTAATGATACCCATCCCTACAGCTGGTTAGTGGCTTCGCCCTGACTTTAGGCAGATGAGATATTCACTGTTCAAATAACTTCATTATAACCCTTGTTTAAGCATAAATGATTTATATATGCACCCAATAACAGAACTTGCAAAAAAATGCTTTTGCTCAAAAGCTCAAAGCTTGTAAACTCAAGTTAAAACTGAGTTTTATCTCCTTTTGGGAGGGGGTATCTGTGTGTGTGTGTGTGTTTGTGTTTGTGTTTGAGGGGGAGGGGAAGAGGAGTTGATTGAGTCTGTGAGAAGCTGCCACAGAGAGGTTACAGTCAGGAGAGCCAAGAGCTGTCACAGATGATGAGCTCTGAAAAATATTATCACAGAAAATAATTAGCATAAAAGCTTTTATTTAAATTTTTACATCTCGGAAGTGTGAACTGTTACGCCAGCGTGTGCCCTGCGACCTGCGTTGACCCCGCGGTTGCCGGGGTCCCGCGGTCGCCGCTCCCCCGACGGGCGCCGGGTGCGAGGGCCCGTTCAACGCTGCTCGCAGCTTTAATTATTATTATTATTATGCAAGGATTATTATTATTATTTTTTTCTTCTTTTTCCGCCTCTTAGATCGGCTTTTTGAGGGCCTTAACATGCGTGAAAACTTACCAAAATTTGCAGACGCGTCAGGCACGGCGAAAAATTTAATAATTTAGGGGTCTTGAGCATGGGCGTGGTAAAATGCCCTCGGTAGCGCCACCTACATTTTTAAACGGAACAGCCCCTCAAGCCCGTTGCGCCTAAAAATCTGAAAATCTGCACACATATGTAACATCCCATGACGCACCAAAAAGTCTCTTGGAGCCATATTCTAAACCCAACAGAAAGTATTTTTATTTTGACCGGAAGGTGAAAAAATTGTGTGTTTTTGGCCATTTCCAGGGGTCGCTTGAACGCGAACTAGTCCTAGACGCATTATCCCGATTGACTTCAAAACTTAATAGTATGTTCTTAAGACATAGACGATGTTAAATTGCGGCAGATTTTGAGTTTTTGTTGAAGGCCGTGGAAGTTATGGCCCCTCAAAGTTCGATTACCTCGCCACGAACAGGAAGTTGCTTTATTTTTGCTATATTTCGGCCATACTTTGTCCAAACTGCATCAAACTTTACAGGATTGTTAATGGTACCTATCTGCACACATCCATATGTCAATATTCATACAATTGTTGTAGCACCACCTATTTATAGCAGGAAATGACATATTTTATAGTGTGATGTCCAGTTTTCTAGACGGGTGACCAGATTCACTTCAAAATGTTGTCAGCCCCCTCCTTGAGGAATTTTTTGGAAGACTGGCTCCGAAAATTGTGAGTTTTGGTCGAAGCGTGTGCCCGGTTCTGGCCCGTCAAAGTTCAGAAACCCAACTTCCTGTTGAAACCTCAGATTTTGGGGTAACTTCCTGTTGGCGACTCTCTAACTTTATCCTATAGATGGAGCCATTGTATTACTCTTTGATGGGTTTTGGAAGGGGGGTCTCTGTGTGTGTGCGTCTGTGGTGTGGTGTGTGGTGTGTGTGTGTGTTGTGTGTGTGGTTGTGTTGTGTTTGTGTTTGAGGGGGGAGGGGAAGAAGAGTTGATTGAGTCTGTGAGAAGCTGCCACAGAGAGGTTACAGTCAGGAGAGCCAAGAGCTGCTTTACACGCGGTATAAAAACTTCAGTTAAGATTGAGCTGTCACTTGAGAAAGCATCATGCCAAAAACTAAGGAAATCACTGTAGACTTGAAGAATTGTCCGATGCTTAGGAAGCAGGAGAAGGATATACAAAGTTATAACAGCATTTCCAAGCGTCAAGAACTCAAATGAGAAGCGTCACCGAGAATTCAAGGGAGAGCCACACTGTGCAGAACAAGCCTGGCAGAGGTAGGAAGCCAAAGATTTCAATGACCCTGGAAAGAAAACCAGTTAGAGACCCTGTCTAAAGAACCCAATAAACGCTGCCAAGACACTAGTGAATGACTTAGTTAAGTCTGAAATTGTAGTCTCAAAGAAGATTACATGAATTCATGTAATCTTACCATATGTCTCCCCTTGACCAAAGCTGAGCGTGGATTGATGCTGTCTTTACAGTTTGGTTTTGATCAGTTAGGAAATTTCACACGGGGTCAGCTGATTTTTTCGTCTTACTCAGTGTACGGCGACAGGAAAAAGTTCACTAGGTCCTCCAGCGTCGAGGTGAACCAGCTGAATATAAGCCACTCAAGTTGACGACAAGTGCATTGAAAAGTAAAAGCTGCTGGCCTTTACCTTTCTTTGTCAAAGCGCCTGTTTGGCCAGTAGTTAGTAAAGTAATATTTTCAGCGTTGTCCAACAGTCTCATGACATGTTTAACAGGAAGCACAGCACGCTGGTGTAAGCTCATGGCAAACTGTTACTAACAGCTAAAATGAAAGCTTGTCTGTATGTAGTCTAACTGGTTAGTTTGTCACTAATCTCCAAATTTTGCAAATTGCTATAAACTTCACTCTCTTAAACCAGTAACAGTCTGAGCTGGACTGATAGGGGTCTGTATGGATAAAGATAAAATCCTAATGATACCCATCCCTACAGCTGGTAGTGGCTTCGCCCTGACTTTAGGCAGATGAGATATTCACTGTTCAAATAACTTCATTATAAGCCTTGTTTAAGCATAAATGATTTATATATGCACCCAATAACAGAACTTAAAAAAATGCTTTTGCTCAAAGCTCAAAGCTTGTAAACTCAAGTTAAAACTGAGTTTTATCTCCTTTTGGGAGGGGGTATTTCTCTGTGTGTTTGTGTGTGTGTGTGTGGGTGTGTTTGTGTTTGTGTTTGAGGGGGAGGGGAAGAGGAGTTGATTGAGTCTGTGAGAAGCTGCCACAGAGAGGTTACAGTCAGAGAGCCAAGAGCTGTCACAGATGATGAGCTCTGAAAAATATTATCACAGAAAATAATTAGCGTAAAAGCTTTTATTTAAAATTTTACATCTGGGAAGTGTGAACTGTTACGCCAGCGTGTGCCCTGCGACCTGCGTTGACCCCGCGGTTGCCGGGTCCCGCGGTCGCCGCTCCCCCGACGGGCGCCGGGTGCGAGGGCCCGTTCAACGCTGCTCGCAGCTTTAATTATTATTATTATTATTTTTTTTCTTCTTTTTCCGCCTCTTAGATCGGCTTTTTGAGGGCCTTAACATGCGTGAAAACTTACCAAAATTTGCAGACGCGTCAGGCACGGCGAAAAATTTAATAATTTAGGGGTCTTGAGCATGGGCGTGGTAAAATGCCCTCGGTAGCGCCACCTACATTTTTAAACGGAACAGCCCCTCAAGCCCGTTGCGCCTAAAAATCTGAAAATCTGCACACATATGTAACATCCCATGACGCACCAAAAAGTCTCTTGGAGCCATATTCTAAACCCAACAGAAAGTATTTTTATTTTGACCGGAAGGTGAAAAAATTGTGTGTTTTTGGCCATTTCCAGGGGTCGCTTGAACGCGAACTAGTCCTAGACGCATTATCCGATTGACTTCAAAACTTAATAGTATGTTCTTAAGACATAGACGATGTTAAATTGCGGCAGATTTTGAGTTTTTGTTGAAGGGCGTGGAAGTTATGGCCCCTCAAAGTTCGATTACTCGCCACGAAACAGGAAGTTGCTTTATTTTTGCTATATTTCGGCCATACTTTGTCCAAACTGCATCAAACTTTACAGGATTGTTAATGGTACCTATCTGCACACATCCATATGTCAATATTCATACAATTGTTGTAGCGCCACCTATTTATAGCAGGAAATGACATATTTTATAGTGTGATGTCCAGTTTCTAGACGGGTGACCAGATTCACTTCAAATGTTGTCAGCCCCTCCTTGACAATTTTTGGAAGACTGGCTCCGAAAATTGTGAGTTTGGGTCGAAGCGTGTGCCGGTTCTGGCCCGTCAAAGTTCGGAAACCCAACTTCCTGTTTGAAACCTCAGATTTTGGGGTAACTTCCTGTTGCGACTCTCTACTTTATCCTACAGATGGAGCCATTGTATTACTCTTTGATGGGTTTTTGGAAGGGGGTCTCTGTGTGTGTGTGTCTGTGTGTGTGTGTTTGAGGGGGGAGGGGAAGAGGAGTTGATTGAGTCTGTGAGAAGCTGCCACAGGGAGGTTACAGTCAAGAGAGCCATGAGCTGTCACAGATGATGAGTTCTGAAAAATATTATCACAGAAAATAATTAGCATAAAAGCTTTTATTTTAAATTTGTTGCAACAAATTCAGGTTTCTTACAGCATTTTCCTTATTGAAAACTAAATTCTACCTGAAATGTATCAATAAAAATCTTCTTTTGCAGTTAATGTCACCAGTTTATAGTTTAGTTTTAATAGCATTCCCTGTCACTGATGTGCCTTTAATTATCGGTTCTATCAGGGATCATTTATGTGTTTATCTTACGGGGGTGAGCCACCTCACAGGTTGGTTATATTACCTGTTGACCTCAGCTCAGTGAGCTAAGACAATGTTTAATGCAGTGTTTTTTCTGATATGAAAATGGATATTATTCAGCACATCTAACCTCAGCAGGCCCTCTTCAGAAACTCATATCTGCAGATGTCAAAGCTGGCTCAAAAAATTAAACTGGCTTCAAATTAATTTTAAGGAATTGTAGGTTATTTTGAATTCATGTAATCTTTCTCCATCACCCTTTCTGTGCCATATGTCTCCCCTTGACCAAAGCTGAGCGTGGATTGATGCTGTCTTTACAGTTTGGTTTTGATCAGTTAGGAAATTTCACACGGGGTCAGCTGATTTTTTCGTGTTACTCAGTGTACGGCGACAGGAAAAGTGCACTAGGTCCACGCGTCGAGGTGAACCAGCTGAATATAAGCCACTCAAGTTGACGACAAGTGCATTGAAAAGTAAAAGCTGCTGGCCTTTACCTTTTCTTTGTCAAAGCGCCTGTTCGGCCAGTAGTTAGTAAAGTAATATTTTCAGCGTTGTCCACAGTCTCATGACATGTTTAACAGGAAGCACAGCACGCTGGTTAAGCTCATGGCAAACTGTTACTAACAGCTAAAATGAAAGCTTGTCTGTATGTAGTCTAACTGGTTAGTTTGTCACTAATCTCCAAATTTTGCAAATTGCTATAAACTTCACTCTCTTAAACCAGTAACAGTCTGAGCTGGACTGATAGGGGTCTGTATGGATAAAGATAAAATCCTAATGATACCCATCCCTACAGCTGGTTAGTGGCTTCGCCCTGACTTTAGGCAGATGAGATATTCACTGTTCAAATAACTTCATTATAAGCCTTGTTTAAGCATAAATGATTTATATATGCACCCAATAACAGAACTTAAAAAAATGCTTTTGCTCAAAGCTCAAAGCTTGTAAACTCAAGTTAAAACTGAGTTTTATCTCCTTTTGGGAGGGGTATCTCTGTGTGTTTGTGTGTGTGTGTGTGTGGTGTGTTTGTGTTTGTGTTTGAGGGGGAGGGGAAGAGGAGTTGATTGAGTCTGTGAGAAGCTGCCACAGAGAGGTTACAGTCAGGAGAGCCAAGAGCTGTCACAGATGATGAGCTCTGAAAAATATTATCACAGAAAATAATTAGCATAAAAGCTTTTATTTTAAATTTGTTGCAACAAATTCAGGTTTCTTACAGCATTTTCCTTATTGAAAACTAAATTCTACCTGAAATGTATCAATAAAAATCTTCTTTTGCAGTTAATGTCACCAGTTATAGTTTAGTTTTAATAGCATTCC
>NW_026116001.1:0-10854 GCF_001640805.2 Lates calcarifer
TTCGGTGATGAGGTGATTCCGAGTTCAGACAAGTGCAAAATTATTTTTGTGGCTTAGTTTATCTGAACAGTAAGAGCAGACAACATAAACAGATTTTACTGAATGAGAACATTCACCACTTAATAATATAATATCATTAATTTTAATAACATTATGTTGTGTTTTCTATTTGCAATATAATGCAGTTACCTTCAATTTACTATGAAGTAGACCGCCAGGAAACACATGATAGATCACCAAGGCTAAAACAAATGAATCTGTGTATATATAGGCTAGATTTCTAATATATTACAGTCTATTTGGCCTCATTGCACTGCATCACTACCACTAGTTAGTTCTCCTAACCTTTAACTACTTTAATGTCAATCAACTGGTTGAGCACCTCGTTATTATCTGGAATGATAACATTATACACACTGAGCTAATTGCAGAGATTTGGGAACACAACAACATCTCTAAAGCAAAGCCAGAAGAGCTGATGAGCAGTCAGGAAAATTATTACCCAGTCTGTTGGTAAACATCCAGAGCAACAATACAACACAGAACAACTTTCTGGTTTAGCTTTGACCTGCTGTACTTGTTGGCTTGTTTACAACCTGTCAGATTGTCTTCCATGTCCCAGAATTTGGTGAGTACAGTGCTACAACTGATATATAGCCACACCTATGAAAATAAGATCCAACTTGTAATAAATAAATGTACTTCTTTGTTTTGGTTGTTGCTCTTTTCAATAACCAAATACAAATGCACCAGTAATATATAATACTGTGTAAGTCTTAGGAGGCATCTGTTCAGTCCCACATTTGTTCTGCAGCATTGACTCTTCTGTAATATTTTCTTCTTTTAATTAAATATTGGATCATTTTACATCTTTGAGCCTTGAACACTTATTTAAATGAAATCATTTAGAGGGGAAATGTCTCCTTGGTGAAACTGCCAACACCTCATAGGCATCTAAAACATGCTGTGTGTTTGAGCCAGTTGTCTGGTTGTAAACAGTCTGATGGTGAACGAATGGACAGAGACTGAGTGGGTGGGGTGGGGTGTGTTCTACTGTACTATACTATGACAGGGGACGCATACCCAGACGCATGTTTTCCAGTGACATCATGTATGTCAGTGTGTAAATGAACAGATGAATGTGAGTGTGATGCCATGTGTGTGTGTGCTGCCCTACTTCCATAAAGATCAATACTATTGTAAATTAGACTTGAGGGCTTTCCTATTCCACTTCAGTGGTGAAACAGGGTTGTGACCTCCGGTTCAATACATACACACTGTAATGTGTGTGTGGCTGTAATCTATGCATCTCTATGTGCAGTTAGATGAATGCCTGTTGTGTCTTTGTTTCTGTAATTGTGTGTGTGTGTGTTTGCATGTGTGAACTGGTTTTACTTTTTGTTGTTATCAGGTTAAACTGCACTCAGTTGTTTTGTGGTTTAACACTGCAACAGCTACTAACAGAGGAGCGACTGGTGTATCCGTTTACAGTGCTCCCAGATAAACTCACTGTGTTTTCATAAAGGAGTCAGTCAATAATAATTTCAACTGTGAACTGATTTCATGCTTCACACGTTGTTTTCCACATAACAGCAGGGCACAGTACAGTTGTTTACCTTGCTGAGGAGTTAAAGGTGTGCAGCCTGTTGCCTGCAGCTCCTCATCTAACAGCTCGCTGTGGCTGCTGCTGCTCGTTCCATTACTCCCTGCAATATTTAACAACCTGACCTGCTGTTTAAAAATACTGTTGTCTTGCTCTGTAGATGTACTGTTAATGAACGTTTACCGTCCTCCAGTGACAAACATGTCTTTCCTGTCATCCTACCTGGATGACCAGATAAGAGAAATCACTGCAGACTATAGGCACAGTTGGTTGCTAACAGTATTATTCATTTGTTTGCTTTTTCTTGGTTGCACGTGCTGAATATTGGATGAGGTCACTGTATTGCTGCGTCAGTATTTTCCTGTTCCCCTGCATGATTCATGCTCTGATTTTGTTGCTTTTATTGTCATTTCAGTGTCTCATTGCTGCCACATTTACAGACATTTGAGATACTGAAATCATTTTAAAGGGAATATATAAATAAACTGAACAAATTCCATCCTTCAGCTAAAAGCCCTGGTAAAACAAACTGCCCTGAAGGATCAGAGTTTCAGCAGATGACAGAAAGAGTGAAATGTTGATGCTGAAGAAGTCATGGAATGACAGAGGAGAGGAAATAAAAGCAGAGGAGAGCAGGTGAGAACGCTCGTGTCTTGTGTGTGTTTCTTGTTGACAAGACGGCCGCAGTGCTGATGATGGGTGACACATTCGAGGTCAAAGGTCACAGTGACTGACAGCTCAGACCAGGCGTGCGCACAGCCTCCAGCCTGACAGCCGTGACAGACAGGCGGAGAGTCAGGATCAAAGACTGGTAAACTAAGGGGGGCTGGTCTGCCTTATGGACCAGTTCTGCTGGTGTGATGATGATGACGATGAGTGAGAACATCTTCCTCAGTGATTAGCTCCCGGTCTGGTTTAGTATGTCAGAATTAAACCATGCGTATTAGTAGTAATACGTGGAACAAATGACAGCAGGAGCAGTTGTTGCAAGAGTAATAGTAGTTTTAAGAGAAGTAGTAGTGCAGTAATAGCAATAGCAATAACATTAGAAGTAGTATTTGGTGTTGTAGAAGTAGTAGTATCATGGAAATAGAGCAGTTCAGGTAGCGCAGGTCTTCTAGAAGCACTGCAGCTGTTCCAGTGGGCCTTGTAGTAATTAACAGCTGTAGTGGAAATAGCATAGGTAGCGGTAGCTGCTAATAGCTAGCTCGGTAATAAAAGTACTAGTAGTAGTATAAGTCACAGTAACAGTAGTAGGATCTTACATGTAGACGTTGTAGTGCTAGTACTGATAGTAGGACAAATATAAAGTAATAGTAGTGGTAGTAGTGGATGTATTAATAGTAGTAGGTATATGTATATAGGTAGTAGGAGTGGTGGTAGTAGTATCACAGTAGTAGTCCTATAAGTTGTGGTAATGGTGCAGTAGTGCTAGTCATTGTGGTACTTGATGTAATAGTATTTGTGGTGGTAATAGCAGCAGTTGTACAGTACTATTATCTAACAATAGTGCTAGTCGTAGTAGTACTTGCAGTAGTGACAGCAGTGGTAGTACTAGCATTAGGAGCATTAGCAGTAGTAATAGTCGTAGCGGTGCTGGTTGTACAGAGTCACTGCAGTGGTCAGATGTTGAACCTTCTGCCCTTTTTAGCCAGATGAAAATGCTGTAATCCCACATCTGAAATCTGAGCACACACACACACACACACACACACACACACACAGAGCATTTCATGAATCCAGATAGCCTTTGACGTGTAGTCATATTCAGTTTTACATGCATCTACTGTCTCCCTCTGCTTTTCTCTGTCTCAGTTTAATAACCACACTGTGGACACACTGTCGCACAAACTTTAAAAACCAGACTATATTCAGACTGTGTTGCGATGACAAACTTTCTGGATCAAATAAACAATAAACCTTACAATAAAGCATTACATCCATAAAATATACTGCTGTCTATAAACAAGCACAACAAATACTTGACGATAGAACATCACCAGTAGCTTCATTAAACTGAATTATCCTTTAACATGTTTTAATGCAAATTTATGTAGACTGCACCATTACTTATTCTTCAGGATCTATAATATATTTTAATTATTTGCTTGTAAAACATGAACTACTCATTTCTGAGAACATGCAGGTCAATCAGGACACTTTAATAACTATTGTACCAGTGTGTTCGTTTGTGTGTGTGTGCATGTTTACTTGAATTACACTGAATGTGGAGTTAATGCATAAACCACATCTCTCTCTCTCTCATATTCGCACACAGACACCATTGACCTCTGTGACTCCCACTCTCCTGCTCGCCCTTCACGCCTTTGCTGCCGTGTGTCGCTCACCCATCCTGCTGCTGATATGCTTACTGCAGCACTCTGTTTCCTCAAAGGCAAACCATTAACAGCAACACAGCAGCAGCATGACGCCGCGTTTGCCCGATAACCGAGCTGCACCTCGTTAAACTCCCAGCAACACACACATGGACGCGCCACAACGACTTTGTCAAAAGATCAAGTGGTTCATGATAAGGAGCTGTGATCGACCCGAGTCGCCAACGGATCAAAGTCACACAGGAGCAGCCAAAGGAGGCTCGATATCTCAGCACAAGATGTTAGATCCCTTTTCCTTTATGCATGTATTTGACTTATTTTACACAAGAATCATTGGCGTTAATCATCTGCAGTCTCCACTTGACACTCACCCTAACCTGACAAGTGAGATCCAACACTTACAGCTGGCAGTCCAGGTTGACACCAAGTTTAAAAGACATTGGATTGCGTTTGTTTAAGCCTTGATTCCTGCTCTTACATTGGGTTTTTGTTGAATCTAGATTTGCTGGCAGTGAGTTTCCGTCATGTGACCAGCTGTGTGTGTGTGGGGGGGGTGTGGGTGTGTATAGTATGGTCGTCTAGTGGCTACCAGCAGAGTTATTGATGCCGGTGACCTTCAGGCCCTGAAATGACGGCGGTCTACTCAATAATAGATTGGACTGCTCTTATGGGGAAGACTGTGTGTGTGTGCATGTGTGTGTGTGAGGGAGAGTGAAAGAAAATAACAGATATATAGCTCTTTATAAGCACATTTGTGAGTGTGTGTAAAATGTTTGTGAAAATGACTTTGACTCTGTTTGTGTGCGTGTGTGTGTCCTGTATATTTTGCAGTATCTGCAGTGTGAGTGAGGAGGTACAGAGGGGAATATGACAGGGTGATCATGAGGAGCAGGTGAAGCGGACCAAAAGCAGCAGCTGATTGGCTACTGAGGTCAGTTGTGAGTCGTGATTTGGGTGTAACAAATCCCCAATTTCTGTATCTATAATACATGTATGGAAAAAAGTTGAATCTAAATCAGTGTATCATTAACGTGGTCAAGCAGGAATTCAAAAATACACAGGCACGAACCATCCTCTGTTGTTTGCGACAACTTCTCTGGTATGGACACACGCTAAACCGACAGTGACCTACAATCTCACAACAAACCAACGTGCAGATGAATAGACAGCCAGCTTGGCTAGCTGGCAAGTTGCCCTGAAATGAGATCCCTATCCGGTTAATCCAGGGTTTTAATTTATTAGTTTACTATTGTACAGACTCAGAGACAAATGTTTGAAATGATTTATGTAACATTTAAGTTCGTCTGGAAAGCATCAGGAAGCATCCACTGCTTTCTCTGTGTTTTTCAGGTTGAAAAATATCTGGTTTTTCCTTTACAACAACATTTCCTTGTGGTTTTACTGTGGTGATCTGAGTGGGATTCAACATACACACAAAATGAGTTTCCTTTTTCAGATGTCTGGGCTCAGTCTTGGAGGACAGCTTGAAGACCTTGAATTATCAGATTAGAACCACTGGTCTTGCACATTGAGAGAAGCTTGTTGAGGTGGTTTTGAACGTCTGATTCAGATGTTTAACTGTGGAGGTTCTGTCCAAACAGGAAGGAGGCAGATCCAGAAATGTACTGTAGGAAGGATTATCAGTTGGAGCTCAGCATAGGAACGCTTTTGGACTCCTTTAGGAGGGCACAGAGGAAGTAGCTAAGAAAAATGTCATTGAAAGTTACTGCCATCATTTTTAATTTGCAGGAAATCATGCTGTTGAGTAACTGGTTTTATTTCACATGGAAGAAAAAGCTGTTCCTTTTTTTTTTGATACTTCCTGAACGTTTCTGCATCGTGTAAGATATTTCCTGAAAGTTGACTTTTAGGAGAAAAAGCCGGCACAGGAAAGGAATTGAATTTCGTGCCTCTGTTCATCCCTTGTTTGTCGCTGTCAGTCTGAATTGGGTGTAGGAGGAGCAGAAAGGTAAAAGCAGGTGACGGGGAGCTGAGGTGAGGAAAAAGAGGAGGAGGAGGAGGAGGAGGAGGAGGTGAAGAGGAAAAGCAGGGCTGCTATGTATGCATTAGTCATCTGAGATTTACAGTGAAGTTCTGCTGTACTGTGTGAGTCACTGCTCCACTGGAGAGAAGATAGAGAGCGAGAGATGAGCGGCAGCAGCATCTAAACGGTGCTCAGTGTCTCTCCAGCTGAAACTCCAGAGTAAGTGAGAGACAGATGAAGAGACAGATGAAATATTTAGTGTAATAAAGTTCAGCTCTCATGGAAGGGAACTTACAGAGAGGAGGACAGAGAAACATAAAAAGACAGAGGCTCAGAATGAAAGCAGGGAATGCTGGGTAGCCAACATGCACATGCAAACACACAGTTAAAAGCAGCTATATCACAGGCTTAAAGGTCTGTAATACATCAGTGTTCATCATTACCAATTTAAGTGTGTAGAAGCCTTTTACAAAAAAAGAAATCAGTTTTAAATGCTCCCAGAAATGGCTTCTTATCAATCAAATAATGAAATGGTTTTAATTTAGTCGTCATTTGCTCCATAAAATGTCAAAAATAAAGATAATTTTCCATCCCAACTCATCAGAGCCCAAAGAAGTGTCTGAAACAGACAAAAGCCCAAATATATTATATATAAACAAGCACATTTTTTTACATACTTATTATTATTGATCATAATTGTTATCTGCTGGAAAACTCTGCTCATTCATTGCAAATTTTAGGATGATTTTGGAGATTATCAGGGGTCATGTGATGAACTGTGCTGTGCTGTGTCTTGCTGTAGCATCAGAGTGAGACAGAAGGTTAGAAAAACAAATCACAGATTGAAAATCAACAGAGAAGATGTGTGTGTGTGTGTGTGTGTGTGTGTGTATGCAGTACTAATGCAGCAAACTCTGGTGAGTAATACTATAACACAAGTCTCCACTGTGTCTCATTAGCAATGCAGTATCACACAAAAACACACAGATGATTTTATTTTGGGCTCAGAATTCCAACATCATCATTAAATATTGAATAGTTTATTTTTGCAGTAAGTCAAGGATCCATGTCAGGATAAACTGTAAAAGTATGTTTTGTTTTTGCCACTTTCACGTTTTTTATTTCATCTCATCTTTAAAAATTAATCTATTAACTTCAGTTTCATATTTTGATTGCTCTTGAATTTGTCTATGACTATTTTGTATTGTAAACAGTAAAAAAAAAAAAAACAGCTTATAAATGAAATAAGAAAGCGGGTAAATTATTTAGATATTAACTGTGAGTACAGTCTGTCAGTGGGAATGTGTGTGAAACCACTGGCGTGCAGAGCACGAGGCATGGCTCATCCTGATTGGCTGAAGCCGTCGCCCAGGAACCAAACAAGAAGTGCACCCCACTGAGACTGACAGGTGTGTTTGCAGCAGCCAATCAGAGCCAAGGTCAGATGGTGAGATGAGAGGATATGTAGTTTGTGTGTATCTGTGTGAGCGCTGTCACAACTATAAAAACGTGCGATGTGTTTCAGTTTCATTTTAAGATCACTGGAGTGTCTGGCCTCTCATACTCATCCACCCGGCAAAACACACACAAATTTAGTTCAAAGGCAATTTAAAACACTTTTAACAGAGATTCAGAAGAGGCGCTGAGAGGCTGTTTGGAGGCTTCCTCTCGGTGTCCAGCCTGGCTCTGTGGACAGTCAGCAACAACTGGTCAGTGTGAGCAGGAATATATAGAAAGAAAAGGTCAGCAATGTACTGTATGAAGGGGCCAGGCATACCCGTGCCCTAAAAACAAGCTGTAAAACTTTAACACTGATTCTAAAGGCTACGTGAAACTAGGGCAGCATGTGGGAAATGTGCTGTGAATGTGACTTCCTATTTTATGTGTGCTAACAGCCATGTTGTGTTTCCCATAAAGCCAATATTTCAGGGGAATAATTATGTGAATAGGATGTGTGCAAGACAAGAGCTGTATTTATGACCCTAAAGTCAATATACAATATTATCGTCTGTCATAAACTCAAGGTCGTTGTAAGTCAATAGATGTAGTGTAAGCTTTGAAACAAAGGCAGTATCAAGGGAAAATATGCTGTAAAACCCTTTTAGGCCACAAGCAGAAACACACATCCTCATACTTCATATTTGCAGCTTCATATCTGTTGATATAACTGTGCACACAAACACTGAGTAAACAGAGCCTCAAATCAACTTAGGATTTGCATGTTAGCAAAGCCTGATCAGATCCGCATTTATAGCAGTGAATCTAATCATTGAAATCCACTGTTTTTAATGTTTAGCTGATGAGTTTGTGTAGGTAAGTTCATTTTGTGTGCTGTTTTCACATAGAGTTCAACTCTGGTGAACTGAGATTCACACCTCTGACCACACCTAAACCGTCTTGACAGTGCTGACCTTTGTGGGGATCGAGACCGTTGGAGAACCCAAAATGTAAAAAGCTATCACTGGCTGTGGCATAAATGTGTCGCCTTGTTATTAACTTGTTGTCCAGTGGTGTAAGTAGTCACCATACCACCTTACTGCCACCCACTGTGCAATGACACATGGAGGAGTCACTGTGCTTCTTTGTGGTGTGCATCTTTTGCTTTGGTCTCAAATGGCCAACGGGACAGTAAACAAGCCTTGAAAAGTTGTGCCTGTGCCTGTAAACGCCCGATTGATAATGCAATAGAAACTGTTTGCACCAAATCAGTTTGAAAGAGCAACAGCCAATGGGGAAACTCCAACAATCAGCCTGCTGACCAATGGTGTCACTTCATCACTCTCATTCACGTTGATGGGGCTGGCTCTGCTGTTGCACTCCAAAAATAGGTTTTCTGTTTTTTAAAATGACTCAGCAGAAAAGAGGAACTACAGCACAGATGCACTGTACAGATAAAAAATGTCAGACTAAAATTAGAATACCATATACATTAAGAGCATCCTCTCTGTACAAAATGAAGCATGAAAATACAGTCATTTTAATTTCTCGTGTTCTGATGAACGAGACATAAAATGACTGAAACAAGTGAATTAATTTAGAATAAAGACACAAAAATAAAAATTCTCAATGTTAAACAATGTAGATTAGTTATATAAAAGAGGACTTAAACACTTGATCGTCTGTATCAGTTTCTCAGATGCAGCACAGATTCACAACAGATTTTCTGGCATGACTGTAAAATATATTATTCAGTAATTATTAATATCATTCTGGTGACATTCTGTCCCCTCTGATTTTCTCTCTCTCTGTATTCTTCTCTCACTACATAACACTAGCACTTGTGCTGTCTCATCTGTCATGGCACACAAACACACACTCACACTCTCTCTCACACACACATTTCCCACGGAGAATGTGTAACTTCCTACCGTCCAGGCTGACAGTCATTTAACCTCTGAGTGAAATACAGCCAACGCTCTTAAAACTGAGACCTCCATTAACACGCAGGACAGGAGGTGCACTCCTAAAAAAAGAGGTGTTAGTTTCACTTCATCTGAATGAGAACAACACTTTCCTGTTACTATCCAAAATTAACAGCGACACAGAAACAGCATCAAAAGTACCAAAAACAGAGGCCACCTTTCTCTAATCAGATATTCAACATTTTCACCCACACTGTCATAAGAAAAACAAGAGGAACCAAAATTATCCTGAAATGAAAACTATATAAATAGTAACAGGATGAACCCTGAGGACACCAACATTTCAAATAAGAAGTTTCAATTATGCTATGCTAGCACATTACAGCAACATTTCAATTTGCCAGATACAGTGGCTGCAAAACCTAATGTCACCCCCATAAGACTCGCTATACTTTATGTTATTTAGCAAATGTTAGCATGCTATACATGCTAAAACTGAGATGGGTGACCTGCGAAAACATCAGAACGTTAGCCATTTTCATAGTTAGCCTGTCAGCATTTAGCTCAAAGCTTGGGTTTACACGTCTGTGTAGGATGGATGCAGAGCCTACACTGTCGTCAGCATTTATGCTCATGCCCTGGTGTGTCAGTGTTGTGCCACCAAAATGCTAGCTAGCTGCTGCAGGCTTTGATGAGTTTCTTCATGTACTTGGAGACTGAAACTAAGTGCATCATGTTGAATGTTTTCAGTGCTTTTTTTGGCCACTGAGAGACATGTATGAGTGTGTCCAATCACAGTTGTTGTGGTCTGTCTTGCTATGAAGGGAGGCGCCCTGTGTGCACATCAGGTTACAGTGTATGCAACTATGCCATACCTATGTGGACTCACATGCCATACCTATGTGGACTCACAGAAGACAGAGGTATAAACCAGGCTAGTACAGCCGCACAGAGATGCTAGCATGACTGTAGAAGTTTGCTTTTATGTTCAGGATACAAACAGTTTCTGCTAAATCAAGGTCAACACACTCCGTGATCACTCAAGGATCCTGCCATGTAAACATACACATATACAACACAATATACACAGTACACAAGTCCTGGTTACCTGACGCTGGCCTTCACCATCAGTTTGGAACATTAATTAGCACATAAACACACACATTGTTTCATGTTGCAGCTGAAAGGGTAAAACCTGGCGGCAGGTTTCCTGTGTTGGGCAGAGTTGGTGGTTGGTGTTAGCATGGCTGATAAATGATTCAGGGAGCAGATCTATTCTGGTCTTCAACCTTGTTCCAGCCAGGAGAACACTCAGGCTTCCCTTTCATTGTCCCACTCCATCTCTCCATTCTTCAGGTTCTTTTCCTTTACTTTATTGTTTCTTTCTCTATTTTTGTCTGTTTCTGTGCTTTTTTCAGTTTTTTTTATTACATCTTCTCCACCACCGCTATCTTCACCCGCTGTCTCCTCCCTTCGTCTGACCGTTGCATTATCATTCTCAGCCAGGGAATGTGTGTGTGTGTGTGTGTGTGTGTGTGTGTGTGTATTACTATCATACCACAGGGAGCA
>NW_026116002.1:0-33815 GCF_001640805.2 Lates calcarifer
TCCGTGTGGCTGAGTGCTTAGTTTGTCTTGTCCTGGTCAGATATAGCAGTATTAAGCCATTCTGAGCTGAATAAGCCTCAAAACGCTCGGAAAACCGCTTATTCACCGAATGAGCTTGCATACAGTGCACAAAAGAGGGAAAGGCTCTCCGGACAGGAAATTATGGTTTCAACCATAATGTTTGTTTATTATAATAGAAATTAGGAAACTTTCATGTCCGTGTGGCTGAGTGCTTAGTTTGTCTTGTCCTGGTCAGATATAGCAGTATTAAGCCATTCTGAGCTGAATAAGCCTCAAAACGCTGGGAAAACCGCTTATTCACACTCTCAGATTGCATACAGTGCACAAAAGAGGGAAAGGCTCTCCCGACAGGAAATTATGGTTTCAACCATAATGTTTGTTTACTAATATTGTAAAGTAAACAACTTTCATGTCCGTGTGGCTGAGTGCTTAGTTTGTCTTGTCCTGGTCAGATATAGCAGTATTAAGCCATTCTGAGCTGAATAAGCCTCAAAACGCTCGGAAAACCGCTTATTCACCGAATGAGCTTGCATACAGTGCACAAAAGAGGGAAAGGCTCTCCCGACAGGAAATTATGGTTTCAACCATAATGTTTGTTTACTTATAATATGTAAATTAAGAAACTTTCATGTCCGTGTGGCTGAGTGCTTAGTTTGTCTTGTCCTGGTCAGATATAGCAGTATTAAGCCATTCTGAGCTGAATAAGCCTCAAAACGCTGGGAAAACCGCTTATTCACCGAATGAGCTTGCATACAGTGCACAAAAGAGGGAAAGGCTCTCCCGGACAGGAAATTATGGTTTCAACCATAATGTTTGTTTACTAATATTGTAAAGTAAACAACTTTCATGTCCGTGTGGCTGAGTGCTTAGTTTGTCTTGTCCTGGTCAGATATAGCAGTATTAAGCCATTCTGAGCTGAATAAGCCTCAAAACGCTGGGAAAACCGCTTATTCACACTCTCAGATTGCATACAGTGCACAAAAGAGGGAAAGGCTCTCCCGACAGGAAATTATGGTTTCAACCATAATGTTTGTTTACTAATATTGTAAAGTAAACAACTTTCATGTCCGTGTGGCTGAGTGCTTAGTTTGTCTTGTCCTGGTCAGATATAGCAGTATTAAGCCATTCTGAGCTGAATAAGCCTCAAAACGCTCGGAAAACCGCTTATTCACCGAATGAGCTTGCATACAGTGCACAAAAGAGGGAAAGGCTCTCCGACAGGAAATTATGGTTTCAACCATAATGTTTGTTTACTATATTGTAAAGTAGACAACTTTCATGTCCGTGTGGCTGAGTGCTTAGTTTGTCTTGTCCTGGTCAGATATAGCAGTATTAAGCCATTCTGAGCTGAATAAGCCTCAAAACGCTGGGAAAACCGCTTATTCACACTCTCAGATTGCATACAGTGCACAAAAGAGGGAAAGGCTCTCCCGACAGGAAATTATGGTTTCAACCATAATGTTTGTTTACTAATATTGTAAAGTAAACAACTTTCATGTCCGTGTGGCTGAGTGCTTAGTTTGTCTTGTCCTGGTCAGATATAGCAGTATTAAGCCATTCTGAGCTGAATAAGCCTCAAAACGCTGGGAAAACCGCTTATTCACCGAATGAGCTTGCATACAGTGCACAAAAGAGGGAAAGGCTCTCCGACAGGAAATTATGGTTTCAACCATAATGTTTGTTTATTATAATAGAAATTAGAACAACTTTCATGTCCGTGTGGCTGAGTGCTTAGTTTGTCTTGTCCTGGTCAGATATAGCAGTATTAAGCCATTCTGAGCTGAATAAGCCTCAAAACGCTCGGAAAACCGCTTATTCACCGAATGAGCTTGCATACAGTGCACAAAAGAGGGAAAGGCTCTCCCGGACAGGAAATTATGGTTTCAACCATAATGTTTGTTTACTAATATTGTAAAGTAAACAACTTTCATGTCCGTGTGGCTGAGTGCTTAGTTTGTCTTGTCCTGGTCAGATATAGCAGTATTAAGCCATTCTGAGCTGAATAAGCCTCAAAACGCTGGGAAAACCGCTTATTCACACTCTCAGATTGCATACAGTGCACAAAAGAGGGAAAGGCTCTCCCGACAGGAAATTATGGTTTCAACCATAATGTTTGTTTACTAATATTGTAAAGTAAACAACTTTCATGTCCGTGTGGCTGAGTGCTTAGTTTGTCTTGTCCTGGTCAGATATAGCAGTATTAAGCCATTCTGAGCTGAATAAGCCTCAAAACGCTCGGAAAACCGCTTATTCACCGAATGAGCTTGCATACAGTGCACAAAAAGAGGGAAAGGCTCTCCGGACAGGAAATTATGGTTTCAACCATAATGTTTGTTTATTATATAGAAATTAAAACTTTCATGTCCGTGTGGCTGAGTGCTTAGTTTGTCTTGTCCTGGTCAGATATAGCAGTATTAAGCCATTCTGAGCTGAATAAGCCTCAAAACGCTCGGAAAACCGCTTATTCACCGAATGAGCTTGCATACAGTGCACAAAGAGGGAAAGGCTCTCCCGACAGGAAATTATGGTTTCAACCATAATGTTTGTTTACTAATATGTAAAGTAAGACAACTTTCATGTCCGTGTGGCTGAGTGCTTAGTTTGTCTTGTCCTGGTCAGATATAGCAGTATTAAGCCATTCTGAGCTGAATAAGCCTCAAAACGCTGGGAAAACCGCTTATTCACACTCTCAGATTGCATACAGTGCACAAAAGAGGGAAAGGCTCTCCCGACAGGAAATTATGGTTTCAACCATAATGTTTGTTTACTAATATTGTAAAGTAAACAACTTTCATGTCCGTGTGGCTGAGTGCTTAGTTTGTCTTGTCCTGGTCAGATATAGCAGTATTAAGCCATTCTGAGCTGAATAAGCCTCAAAACGCTCGGAAAACCGCTTATTCACCGAATGAGCTTGCATACAGTGCACAAAAGAGGGAAAGGCTCTCCGACAGGAAATTATGGTTTCAACCATAATGTTTGTTTATTATAATAGAAATTAGGAAACTTTCATGTCCGTGTGGCTGAGTGCTTAGTTTGTCTTGTCCTGGTCAGATATAGCAGTATTAAGCCATTCTGAGCTGAATAAGCCTCAAAACGCTCGGAAAACCGCTTATTCACCGAATGAGCTTGCATACAGTGCACAAAAGAGGGAAAGGCTCTCCCGACAGGAAATTATGGTTTCAACCATAATGTTTGTTTATTATAATAGAAATTAGGAAACTTTCATGTCCGTGTGGCTGAGTGCTTAGTTTGTCTTGTCCTGGTCAGATATAGCAGTATTAAGCCATTCTGAGCTGAATAAGCCTCAAAACGCTCGGGAAAACCGCTTATTCACACTCTCAGATTGCATACAGTGCACAAAAGAGGGAAAGGCTCTCCCGACAGGAAATTATGGTTTCAACCATAATGTTTGTTTACTAATATTGTAAAGTAAACAACTTTCATGTCCGTGTGGCTGAGTGCTTAGTTTGTCTTGTCCTGGTCAGATATAGCAGTATTAAGCCATTCTGAGCTGAATAAGCCTCAAAACGCTCGGAAAACCGCTTATTCACCGAATGAGCTTGCATACAGTGCACAAAAGAGGGAAAGGCTCTCCGACAGGAAATTATGGTTTCAACCATAATGTTTGTTTATCTATAATTAGTAAATTAGACAACTTTCATGTCCGTGTGGCTGAGTGCTTAGTTTGTCTTGTCCTGGTCAGATATAGCAGTATTAAGCCATTCTGAGCTGAATAAGCCTCAAAACGCTCGGAAAACCGCTTATTCACCGAATGAGCTTGCATACAGTGCACAAAAGAGGGAAAGGCTCTCCGGACAGGAAATTATGGTTTCAACCATAATGTTTGTTTATTATAATAGAAATTAGGAAACTTTCATGTCCGTGTGGCTGAGTGCTTAGTTTGTCTTGTCCTGGTCAGATATAGCAGTATTAAGCCATTCTGAGCTGAATAAGCCTCAAAACGCTCGGAAAACCGCTTATTCACCGAATGAGCTTGCATACAGTGCACAAAAGAGGGAAAGGCTCTCCCGACAGGAAATTATGGTTTCAACCATAATGTTTGTTTATTATAATAGTAAATTAGAAACTTTCATGTCCGTGTGGCTGAGTGCTTAGTTTGTCTTGTCCTGGTCAGATATAGCAGTATTAAGCCATTCTGAGCTGAATAAGCCTCAAAACGCTGGGAAAACCGCTTATTCACACTCTCAGATTGCATACAGTGCACAAAAGAGGGAAAGGCTCTCCCGACAGGAAATTATGGTTTCAACCATAATGTTTGTTTACTAATATTGTAAAGTAAACAACTTTCATGTCCGTGTGGCTGAGTGCTTAGTTTGTCTTGTCCTGGTCAGATATAGCAGTATTAAGCCATTCTGAGCTGAATAAGCCTCAAAACGCTCGGAAAACCGCTTATTCACCGAATGAGCTTGCATACAGTGCACAAAAGAGGGAAAGGCTCTCCGGACAGGAAATTATGGTTTCAACCATAATGTTTGTTTATTATAATAGAAATTAGGAAACTTTCATGTCCGTGTGGCTGAGTGCTTAGTTTGTCTTGTCCTGGTCAGATATAGCAGTATTAAGCCATTCTGAGCTGAATAAGCCTCAAAACGCTGGGAAAACCGCTTATTCACACTCTCAGATTGCATACAGTGCACAAAAGAGGGAAAGGCTCTCCCGACAGGAAATTATGGTTTCAACCATAATGTTTGTTTACTAATATTGTAAAGTAAACAACTTTCATGTCCGTGTGGCTGAGTGCTTAGTTTGTCTTGTCCTGGTCAGATATAGCAGTATTAAGCCATTCTGAGCTGAATAAGCCTCAAAACGCTCGGAAAACCGCTTATTCACCGAATGAGCTTGCATACAGTGCACAAAAGAGGGAAAGGCTCTCCCGACAGGAAATTATGGTTTCAACCATAATGTTTGTTTATTATAATAGAAATTAGGAAACTTTCATGTCCGTGTGGCTGAGTGCTTAGTTTGTCTTGTCCTGGTCAGATATAGCAGTATTAAGCCATTCTGAGCTGAATAAGCCTCAAAACGCTCGGAAAACCGCTTATTCACGACATCAGATTGCATACAGTGCACAAAAGAGGGAAAGGCTCTCCGACAGGAAATTATGGTTTCAACCATAATGTTTGTTTACTAATATTGTAAATTAGAAACTTTCATGTCCGTGTGGCTGAGTGCTTAGTTTGTCTTGTCCTGGTCAGATATAGCAGTATTAAGCCATTCTGAGCTGAATAAGCCTCAAAACGCTCGGAAAACCGCTTATTCACCGAATGAGCTTGCATACAGTGCACAAAAGAGGGAAAGGCTCTCCGGACAGGAAATTATGGTTTCAACCATAATGTTTGTTTATTATAATAGAAATTAGGAAACTTTCATGTCCGTGTGGCTGAGTGCTTAGTTTGTCTTGTCCTGGTCAGATATAGCAGTATTAAGCCATTCTGAGCTGAATAAGCCTCAAAACGCTGGGAAAACCGCTTTATTCACACTCTCAGACTTGCATACAGTGCACAAAAGAGGGAAAGGCTCTCCGACAGGAAATTATGGTTTCAACCATAATGTTTGTTTACTAATATTGTAAATTAGACAACTTTCATGTCCGTGTGGCTGAGTGCTTAGTTTGTCTTGTCCTGGTCAGATATAGCAGTATTAAGCCATTCTGAGCTGAATAAGCCTCAAAACGCTCGGAAAACCGCTTATTCACCGAATGAGCTTGCATACAGTGCACAAAAGAGGGAAAGGCTCTCCGGACAGGAAATTATGGTTTCAACCATAATGTTTGTTTATTATAATAGAAATTAGGAAACTTTCATGTCCGTGTGGCTGAGTGCTTAGTTTGTCTTGTCCTGGTCAGATATAGCAGTATTAAGCCATTCTGAGCTGAATAAGCCTCAAAACGCTGGGAAACCGCTTATTCACACTCTCAGATTGCATACAGTGCACAAAAGAGGGAAAGGCTCTCCCGACAGGAAATTATGGTTTCAACCATAATGTTTGTTTACTAATATTGTAAAGTAAACAACTTTCATGTCCGTGTGGCTGAGTGCTTAGTTTGTCTTGTCCTGGTCAGATATAGCAGTATTAAGCCATTCTGAGCTGAATAAGCCTCAAAACGCTCGGAAAACCGCTTATTCACGATCTCGAGCTTGCATACAGTGCACAAAAGAGGGAAAGGCTCTCCCGACAGGAAATTATGGTTTCAACCATAATGTTTGTTTATTATAATAGAAATTAGGAAACTTTCATGTCCGTGTGGCTGAGTGCTTAGTTTGTCTTGTCCTGGTCAGATATAGCAGTATTAAGCCATTCTGAGCTGAATAAGCCTCAAAACGCTCGGAAAACCGCTTATTCACCGAATGAGCTTGCATACAGTGCACAAAAGAGGGAAAGGCTCTCCGGACAGGAAATTATGGTTTCAACCATAATGTTTGTTTATATAATAGAAATTAGAAACTTTCATGTCCGTGTGGCTGAGTGCTTAGTTTGTCTTGTCCTGGTCAGATATAGCAGTATTAAGCCATTCTGAGCTGAATAAGCCTCAAAACGCTGGGAAAACCGCTTATTCACACTCTCAGATTGCATACAGTGCACAAAAGAGGGAAAGGCTCTCCCGACAGGAAATTATGGTTTCAACCATAATGTTTGTTTACTAATATTGTAAAGTAAACAACTTTCATGTCCGTGTGGCTGAGTGCTTAGTTTGTCTTGTCCTGGTCAGATATAGCAGTATTAAGCCATTCTGAGCTGAATAAGCCTCAAAACGCTCGGAAAACCGCTTATTCACCGAATGAGCTTGCATACAGTGCACAAAAGAGGGAAAGGCTCTCCGGACAGGAAATTATGGTTTCAACCATAATGTTTGTTTATTATAATAGAAATTAGGAAACTTTCATGTCCGTGTGGCTGAGTGCTTAGTTTGTCTTGTCCTGGTCAGATATAGCAGTATTAAGCCATTCTGAGCTGAATAAGCCTCAAAACGCTCGGAAAACCGCTTATTCACCGAATGCAGCTTGCATACAGTGCACAAAAGAGGGAAAGGCTCTCCGGACAGGAAATTATGGTTTCAACCATAATGTTTGTTTATTATAATAGAAATTAGGAAACTTTCATGTCCGTGTGGCTGAGTGCTTAGTTTGTCTTGTCCTGGTCAGATATAGCAGTATTAAGCCATTCTGAGCTGAATAAGCCTCAAAACGCTCGGAAAACCGCTTATTCACGAATGAGCTTGCATACAGTGCACAAAAGAGGAAAGGCCTCTCCCGGACAGGAAATTATGGTTTCAACCATAATGTTTGTTTATTATAATAGAAATTAGGAAACTTTCATGTCCGTGTGGCTGAGTGCTTAGTTTGTCTTGTCCTGGTCAGATATAGCAGTATTAAGCCATTCTGAGCTGAATAAGCCTCAAAACGCTCGGAAAACCGCTTATTCACCGAATGAGCTTGCATACAGTGCACAAAAGAGGGAAAGGCTCTCCGGACAGGAAATTATGGTTTCAACCATAATGTTTGTTTACTATATATAGTAAATTAGGAAACTTTCATGTCCGTGTGGCTGAGTGCTTAGTTTGTCTTGTCCTGGTCAGATATAGCAGTATTAAGCCATTCTGAGCTGAATAAGCCTCAAAACGCTGGAAAACCGCTTATTCACACTCTCAGCATTGCATACAGTGCACAAAAGAGGGAAAGGCTCTCCCGACAGGAAATTATGGTTTCAACCATAATGTTTGTTTACTAATATTGTAAAGTAAACAACTTTCATGTCCTGTGGCTGAGTGCTTAGTTTGTCTTGTCCTGGTCAGATATAGCAGTATTAAGCCATTCTGAGCTGAATAAGCCCTCAAAACGCTCGGGAAAACCGCTTATTCACACTCTCAGATTGCATACAGTGCACAAAAGAGGGAAAGGCTCTCCCGACAGGAAATTATGGTTTCAACCATAATGTTTGTTTACTAATATTGTAAAGTAAACAACTTTCATGTCCGTGTGGCTGAGTGCTTAGTTTGTCTTGTCCTGGTCAGATATAGCAGTATTAAGCCATTCTGAGCTGAATAAGCCTCAAAACGCTGGGAAAACCGCTTATTCACACTCTCAGATTGCATACAGTGCACAAAAGAGGGAAAGGCTCTCCCGACAGGAAATTATGGTTTCAACCATAATGTTTGTTTACTAATATTGTAAAGTAAACAACTTTCATGTCCGTGTGGCTGAGTGCTTAGTTTGTCTTGTCCTGGTCAGATATAGCAGTATTAAGCCATTCTGAGCTGAATAAGCCTCAAAACGCTGGGAAAACCGCTTATTCACCGAATGCAGCTTGCATACAGTGCACAAAAGAGGGAAAGGCTCTCCCGACAGGAAATTATGGTTTCAACCATAATGTTTGTTTACTAATATTGTAAAGTAAACAACTTTCATGTCCGTGTGGCTGAGTGCTTAGTTTGTCTTGTCCTGGTCAGATATAGCAGTATTAAGCCATTCTGAGCTGAATAAGCCTCAAAACGCTCGGAAAACCGCTTATTCACCGAATGAGCTTGCATACAGTGCACAAAAGAGGGAAAGGCTCTCCCGACAGGAAATTATGGTTTCAACCATAATGTTTGTTTATATATATAGTAAATAAGAAACTTTCATGTCCGTGTGGCTGAGTGCTTAGTTTGTCTTGTCCTGGTCAGATATAGCAGTATTAAGCCATTCTGAGCTGAATAAGCCTCAAAACGCTCGGAAAACCGCTTATTCACCGAATGAGCTTGCATACAGTGCACAAAAGAGGGAAAGGCTCTCCGACAGGAAATTATGGTTTCAACCATAATGTTTGTTTATATAATAGAAATTAGGAAACTTTCATGTCCGTGTGCTGAGTGCTTAGTTTGTCTTGTCCTGGTCAGATATAGCAGTATTAAGCCATTCTGAGCTGAATAAGCCTCAAAACGCTGGAAAACCGCTTATTCCACTCTCAGACTTGCATACAGTGCACAAAAGAGGGAAAGGCTCTCCGACAGGAAATTATGGTTTCAACCATAATGTTTGTTTACTAATATTGTAAAGTAAACAACTTTCATGTCCGTGTGGCTGAGTGCTTAGTTTGTCTTGTCCTGGTCAGATATAGCAGTATTAAGCCATTCTGAGCTGAATAAGCCTCAAAACGCTCGGAAAACCGCTTATTCACCGACTATGCAGATTGCATACAGTGCACAAAAGAGGAAAGGCTCTCCCGACAGGAAATTATGGTTTCAACCATAATGTTTGTTTACTAAATATGTAAAGTAACAACTTTCATGTCCGTGTGGCTGAGTGCTTAGTTTGTCTTGTCCTGGTCAGATATAGCAGTATTAAGCCATTCTGAGCTGAATAAGCCTCAAAACGCTCGGAAAACCGCTTATTCACCGAATGAGCTTGCATACAGTGCACAAAAGAGGGAAAGGCTCTCCCGACAGGAAATTATGGTTTCAACCATAATGTTTGTTTACTAATATGAAAGTAAACAACTTTCATGTCCGTGTGGCTGAGTGCTTAGTTTGTCTTGTCCTGGTCAGATATAGCAGTATTAAGCCATTCTGAGCTGAATAAGCCTCAAAACGCTGGAAAACCGCTTATTCACCGAATGCAGCTTGCATACAGTGCACAAAAGAGGGAAAGGCTCTCCCGACAGGAAATTATGGTTTCAACCATAATGTTTGTTTATAATATGTAAAGTAAACAACTTTCATGTCCGTGTGGCTGAGTGCTTAGTTTGTCTTGTCCTGGTCAGATATAGCAGTATTAAGCCATTCTGAGCTGAATAAGCCTCAAAACGCTCGGAAAACCGCTTATTCACACTCTCAGACTTGCATACAGTGCACAAAAGAGGGAAAGGCTCTCCCGACAGGAAATTATGGTTTCAACCATAATGTTTGTTTACTAATATTGTAAAGTAAACAACTTTCATGTCCGTGTGGCTGAGTGCTTAGTTTGTCTTGTCCTGGTCAGATATAGCAGTATTAAGCCATTCTGAGCTGAATAAGCCTCAAAACGCTCGGGAAAACCGCTTATTCACCGAATGAGCTGCATACAGTGCACAAAAGAGGGAAAGGCTCTCCCGACAGGAAATTATGGTTTCAACCATAATGTTTGTTTATTATAATAGAAAGTAGGAAACTTTCATGTCCGTGTGGCTGAGTGCTTAGTTTGTCTTGTCCTGGTCAGATATAGCAGTATTAAGCCATTCTGAGCTGAATAAGCCTCAAAACGCTCGGAAAACCGCTTATTCACCGAATGAGCTTGCATACAGTGCACAAAAGAGGGAAAGGCTCTCCGACAGGAAATTATGGTTTCAACCATAATGTTTGTTTATTATAATAGAAATTAGGAAACTTTCATGTCCGTGTGGCTGAGTGCTTAGTTTGTCTTGTCCTGGTCAGATATAGCAGTATTAAGCCATTCTGAGCTGAATAAGCCTCAAAACGCTGGGAAAACCGCTTATTCACACTCTCAGATTGCATACAGTGCACAAAAGAGGGAAAGGCTCTCCCGACAGGAAATTATGGTTTCAACCATAATGTTTGTTTACTAATATTGTAAAGTAAACAACTTTCATGTCCGTGTGGCTGAGTGCTTAGTTTGTCTTGTCCTGGTCAGATATAGCAGTATTAAGCCATTCTGAGCTGAATAAGCCTCAAAACGCTCGGAAAACCGCTTATTCACCGAATGAGCTTGCATACAGTGCACAAAAGAGGGAAAGGCTCTCCGGACAGGAAATTATGGTTTCAACCATAATGTTTGTTTATTATAATAGAAATTAGGAAACTTTCATGTCCGTGTGGCTGAGTGCTTAGTTTGTCTTGTCCTGGTCAGATATAGCAGTATTAAGCCATTCTGAGCTGAATAAGCCTCAAAACGCTCGGAAAACCGCTTATTCACCGAATGAGCTTGCATACAGTGCACAAAAGAGGAAAGGCTCTCCGGACAGGAAATTATGGTTTCAACCATAATGTTTGTTATATATAATAGAAATTAGGAAACTTTCATGTCCGTGTGGCTGAGTGCTTAGTTTGTCTTGTCCTGGTCAGATATAGCAGTATTAAGCCATTCTGAGCTGAATAAGCCTCAAAACGCTGGGAAAACCGCTTATTCACACTCTCAGATTGCATACAGTGCACAAAAGAGGGAAAGGCTCTCCCGACAGGAAATTATGGTTTCAACCATAATGTTTGTTTACTAATATTGTAAAGTAAACAACTTTCATGTCCGTGTGGCTGAGTGCTTAGTTTGTCTTGTCCTGGTCAGATATAGCAGTATTAAGCCATTCTGAGCTGAATAAGCCTCAAAACGCTCGGAAAACCGCTTATTCAACCGAATGAGCTTGCATACAGTGCACAAAAGAGGGAAAGGCTCTCCCGACAGGAAATTATGGTTTCAACCATAATGTTTGTTTATTATAATAGAAATTAGGAAACTTTCATGTCCGTGTGGCTGAGTGCTTAGTTTGTCTTGTCCTGGTCAGATATAGCAGTATTAAGCCATTCTGAGCTGAATAAGCCTCAAAACGCTGGGAAACCGTTTATTCACACTCTCAGACTTGCATACAGTGCACAAAAGAGGGAAAGGCTCTCCCGACAGGAAATTATGGTTTCAACCATAATGTTTGTTTACTAATATTGTAAAGTAAACAACTTTCATGTCCGTGTGGCTGAGTGCTTAGTTTGTCTTGTCCTGGTCAGATATAGCAGTATTAAGCCATTCTGAGCTGAATAAGCCTCAAAACGCTCGGAAAACCGCTTATTCACCGAATGAGCTTGCATACAGTGCACAAAAGAGGGAAAGGCTCTCCCGACAGGAAATTATGGTTTCAACCATAATGTTTGTTTACTAATAATTGTAAAGTAAACAACTTTCATGTCCGTGTGGCTGAGTGCTTAGTTTGTCTTGTCCTGGTCAGATATAGCAGTATTAAGCCATTCTGAGCTGAATAAGCCTCAAAACGCTGGAAAACCGCTTATTCACCGAATGAGCTTGCATACAGTGCACAAAAGAGGGAAAGGCTCTCCGACAGGAAATTATGGTTTCAACCATAATGTTTGTTTACTAATATTGTAAAGTAAACAACTTTCATGTCCGTGTGGCTGAGTGCTTAGTTTGTCTTGTCCTGGTCAGATATAGCAGTATTAAGCCATTCTGAGCTGAATAAGCCTCAAAACGCTGGGAAAACCGCTTATTCACACTCTCAGATTGCATACAGTGCACAAAAGAGGGAAAGGCTCTCCCGACAGGAAATTATGGTTTCAACCATAATGTTTGTTTACTAATATTGTAAAGTAAACAACTTTCATGTCCGTGTGGCTGAGTGCTTAGTTTGTCTTGTCCTGGTCAGATATAGCAGTATTAAGCCATTCTGAGCTGAATAAGCCTCAAAACGCTCGGAAACCGCTTATTCACCGAATGAGCTTGCATACAGTGCACAAAAGAGGGAAAGGCTCTCCCGGACAGGAAATTATGGTTTCAACCATAATGTTGTTTATTATAATAGAAATTAGGAAACTTTCATGTCCGTGTGGCTGAGTGCTTAGTTTGTCTTGTCCTGGTCAGATATAGCAGTATTAAGCCATTCTGAGCTGAATAAGCCTCAAAACGCTCGGGAAAACCGCTTTATTCACCGAACTCAGCTTGCATACAGTGCACAAAAGAGGGAAAGGCTCTCCCGACAGGAAATTATGGTTTCAACCATAATGTTTGTTTACTAATATTGTAAAGTAAACAACTTTCATGTCCGTGTGGCTGAGTGCTTAGTTTGTCTTGTCCTGGTCAGATATAGCAGTATTAAGCCATTCTGAGCTGAATAAGCCTCAAAACGCTGGGAAAAACCGCTTATTCACACTCGCAATGATTGCATACAGTGCACAAAAGAGGGAAAGGCTCTCCCGGACAGGAAAATTATGGTTTCAACCATAATGTTTGTTTACTTATATATTGTAAAGTAAACAACTTTCATGTCCGTGTGGCTGAGTGCTTAGTTTGTCTTGTCCTGGTCAGATATAGCAGTATTAAGCCATTCTGAGCTGAATAAGCCTCAAAACGCTGGGAAAACCGCTTATTCACACTCTCAGATTGCATACAGTGCACAAAAGAGGGAAAGGCTCTCCCGACAGGAAATTATGGTTTCAACCATAATGTTTGTTTACTAATATTGTAAAGTAAACAACTTTCATGTCCGTGTGGCTGAGTGCTTAGTTTGTCTTGTCCTGGTCAGATATAGCAGTATTAAGCCATTCTGAGCTGAATAAGCCTCAAAACGCTGGGAAAACCGCTTATTCACCGAATGAGCTTGCATACAGTGCACAAAAGAGGGAAAGGCTCTCCGGACAGGAAATTATGGTTTCAACCATAATGTTTGTTTATTATAATAGAAATTAGAAACTTTCATGTCCGTGTGGCTGAGTGTCTTAGTTTGTCTTGTCCCTGGTCAGATATAGCAGTATTAAGCCATTCTGAGCTGAATAAGCCTCAAAACGCTCGGAAAACCGCTTATTCACACTCGAATGAGCTTGCATACAGTGCACAAAAGAGGGAAAAGGCTCTCCGGACAGGAAATTATGGTTTCAACCATAATGTTTGTTTATTATAATAAAAGTAAAACTTTCATGTCCGTGTGGCTGAGTGCTTAGTTTGTCTTGTCCTGGTCAGATATAGCAGTATTAAGCCATTCTGAGCTGAATAAGCCTCAAAACGCTGGGAAAACCGCTTATTCACCGAATGAGCTTGCATACAGTGCACAAAAGAGGGAAAGGCTCTCCCGACAGGAAATTATGGTTTCAACCATAATGTTTGTTTATTATAATAGAAATTAGGAAACTTTCATGTCCGTGTGGCTGAGTGCTTAGTTTGTCTTGTCCTGGTCAGATATAGCAGTATTAAGCCATTCTGAGCTGAATAAGCCTCAAAACGCTGGGAAAACCGCTTATTCACACTCTCAGATTGCATACAGTGCACAAAAGAGGGAAAGGCTCTCCGACAGGAAATTATGGTTTCAACCATAATGTTTGTTTACTAATATTGTAAAGTAAACAACTTTCATGTCCGTGTGGCTGAGTGCTTAGTTTGTCTTGTCCTGGTCAGATATAGCAGTATTAAGCCATTCTGAGCTGAATAAGCCTCAAAACGCTGGAAAACCGCTTATTCACACTCTCAGATTGCATACAGTGCACAAAAGAGGGAAAGGCTCTCCCGACAGGAAATTATGGTTTCAACCATAATGTTTGTTTACTAATATTGTAAAGTAAACAACTTTCATGTCCGTGTGGCTGAGTGCTTAGTTTGTCTTGTCCTGGTCAGATATAGCAGTATTAAGCCATTCTGAGCTGAATAAGCCTCAAAACGCTGGGAAAACCGCTTATTCACAAGATTGCATACAGTGCACAAAGAAAGGCTCTCCCGACAGGAAATTATGGTTTCAACCAACTTTCATGTCCGTGTGGCTGAGTGCTTAGTTTGTCTGTCCTGGTCAGATATAGCAGTATTAAGCCATTCTGAGCTGAATAAGCCTCAAAACGCTAAAACCGCTTATTCACCGAATGAGCTTGCATACAGTGCACAAAAGAGGGAAAGGCTCTCCGACAGGAAATTATGGTTTCAACCATAATGTTTGTTTATTATAATAGAAATTAAAACTTCATGTCCGTGTGGCTGAGTGCTTAGTTTGTCTTGTCCTGGTCAGATATAGCAGTATTAAGCCATTCTGAGCTGAATAAGCCTCAAAACGCTGGGAAAACCGCTTATTCACACTCTCAGATTGCATACAGTGCACAAAAGAGGGAAAGGCTCTCCGACAGGAAATTATGGTTTCAACCATAATGTTTGTTTACTAATATTGTAAAGTAAACAACTTTCATGTCCGTGTGGCTGAGTGCTTAGTTTGTCTTGTCCTGGTCAGATATAGCAGTATTAAGCCATTCTGAGCTGAATAAGCCTCAAAACGCTGGAAAACCGCTTATTCAAATGAGCTTGCATACAGTGCACAAAAGAGGGAAAGGCTCTCCGACAGGAAATTATGGTTTCAACCATAATGTTTGTTTATTATAATAGAAATTAAAACTTTCATGTCCGTGTGGCTGAGTGCTTAGTTTGTCTTGTCCTGGTCAGATATAGCAGTATTAAGCCATTCTGAGCTGAATAAGCCTCAAAACGCTGGGAAAACCGCTTATTTCTCAGATTGCATACAGTGCACAAAAGAGGGAAAGGCTCTCCGACAGAAATTATGGTTTCAACCATAATGTTTGTTTATTATAATAGAAACAACTTTCATGTCCGTGTGGCTGAGTGCTTAGTTTGTCTTGTCCTGGTCAGATATAGCAGTATTAAGCCATTCTGAGCTGAATAAGCCTCAAAACGCTGGGAAAACCGCTTATTCACACTCTCAGATTGCATACAGTGCACAAAAGAGGGAAAGGCTCTCCCGACAGGAAATTATGGTTTCAACCATAATGTTTGTTTACTAATATTGTAAAGTAAACAACTTTCATGTCCGTGTGCTGAGTGCTTAGTTTGTCTTGTCCTGGTCAGATATAGCAGTATTAAGCCATTCTGAGCTGAATAAGCCTCAAAACGCTGGGAAAACCGCTTATTCACCGAATGAGCTTGCATACAGTGCACAAAAGAGGGAAAGGCTCTCCGACAGGAAATTATGGTTTCAACCATAATGTTTGTTTATTATAATAGAAATTAAAAACTTTCATGTCCGTGTGGCTGAGTGCTTAGTTTGTCCTGTCTCTGGTCAGATATAGCAGTATTAAGCCATTCTGAGCTGAATAAGCCTCAAAACGCTGGGAAAACCGCTTATTCACACTCTCAGATTGCATACAGTGCACAAAAGAGGGAAAGGCTCTCGCCGACAGGAAATTATGGTTCAACCATAATGTTTGTTTACTAATATTGTAAAGTAAACAACTTTCATGTCCGTGTGGCTGAGTGCTTAGTTTGTCCTTGTCCTGGTCAGATAATAGGCAAGTAATTAAGCCATTCTGAGCTGAATAAGCCTCAAAACGCTGGAAAACCGCTTATTCCGACACTCTCAGATTGCATAACAGGTGGCACAAAAGAGGGAAAGGCTCTGCCGACAGGGAAATTATGGTTTCAACCATAATGTTTGTTTACTAATATTGTAAAGTAAACAACTTTCATGTCCGTGTGGCTGAGTGCTTAGTTTGTCTTGTCCTGGTCAGATATAGCAGTATTAAGCCATTCTGAGCTGAATAAGCCTCAAAACGCTGGAAAACCGCTTATTCACCGAATGAGCTTGCATACAGTGCACAAAAGAGGGAAAGGCTCTGCCGGACAGGAAATTATGGTTTCAACCATAATGTTTGTTTATTATAATATGAAAGTTAGAAACTTTCATGTCCGTGTGCTGAGTGCTTAGTTTGTCTTGTCCTGGTCAGATATAGCAGTATTAAGCCATTCTGAGCTGAATAAGCCTCAAAACGCTGGGAAAACCGCTTATTCCACCGAATGAGCTTGCATACAGTGCACAAAAGAGGGAAAGGCTCTGCCGACAGGAATTATGGTTTCAACCATAATGTTGTTTACTAATATTGAAATTAGGAAAACTTTCATGTCCGTGTGGCTGAGTGCTTAGTTTGTCTTGTCCTGGTCAGATATAGCAGTATTAAGCCATTCTGAGCTGAATAAGCCTCAAAACGCTCGGGAAAACCGCTTATTCACCCGAATGAGACTTGCATACAGTGCACAAAAGAGGGAAAGGCTCTCCGGACAGGAAATTATGGTTTCAACCATAATGTTTGTTTATTATAATAGAAATTAGGAAACTTTCATGTCCGTGTGGCTGAGTGCTTAGTTTGTCTTGTCCTGGTCAGATATAGCAGTATTAAGCCATTCTGAGCTGAATAAGCCTCAAAACGCTGGGAAAACCGCTTATTCACACTCTCAGATTGCATACAGTGCACAAAAGAGGGAAAGGCTCTCCGACAGGAAATTATGGTTTCAACCATAATGTTTGTTTACTAATATTGTAAAGTAAACAACTTTCATGTCCGTGTGGGCTGAGTGCTTAGTTTGTCTTGTCCTGGTCAGATATAGCAGTATTAAGCCATTCTGAGCTGAATAAGCCTCAAAACGCTGGGAAAACCGCTTATTCACCGAATGACTTGCATACAGTGCACAAAAGAGGGAAAGGCTCTCCGACAGGAAATTATGGTTTCAACCATAATGTTTGTTTACTAATATTGTAAAGTAAACAACTTTCATGTCCGTGTGGCTGAGTGCTTAGTTTGTCTTGTCCTGGTCAGATATAGCAGTATTAAGCCATTCTGAGCTGAATAAGCCTCAAAACGCTGGGAAAAACCGCTTATTCACACTCTCAGATTGCATACAGTGCACAAAAGAGGGAAAGGCTCTCCCGACAGGAAATTATGGTTTCAACCATAATGTTTGTTTACTAATATTGTAAAGTAAACAACTTTCATGTCCGTGTGGCTGAGTGCTTAGTTTGTCTTGTCCTGGTCAGATATAGCAGTATTAAGCCATTCTGAGCTGAATAAGCCTCAAAACGCTCGGAAAACCGCTTATTCACCGAATGAGCTTGCATACAGTGCACAAAAGAGGGAAAGGCTCTCCGGACAGGAAATTATGGTTTCAACCATAATGTTTGTTTATTATAATAGAAATTAGAAACTTTCATGTCCGTGTGGCTGAGTGCTTAGTTTGTCTTGTCCTGGTCAGATATAGCAGTATTAAGCCATTCTGAGCTGAATAAGCCTCAAAACGCTGGGAAAACCGCTTATTCACACTCTCAGATTGCATACAGTGCACAAAAGAGGGAAAGGCTCTCCCGACAGGAAATTATGGTTTCAACCATAATGTTTGTTTATTATAATAGAAATTAGGAAACTTTCATGTCCGTGTGGCTGAGTGCTTAGTTTGTCTTGTCCTGGTCAGATATAGCAGTATTAAGCCATTCTGAGCTGAATAAGCCTCAAAACGCTGGGAAAACCGCTTATTCACACTCTCAGATTGCATACAGTGCACAAAAGAGGGAAAGGCTCTCCCGACAGGAAATTATGGTTTCAACCATAATGTTTGTTTACTAATATTGTAAAGTAAACAACTTTCATGTCCGTGTGGCTGAGTGCTTAGTTTGTCTTGTCCTGGTCAGATATAGCAGTATTAAGCCATTCTGAGCTGAATAAGCCTCAAAACGCTCGGGAAAACCGCTTATTCACCGAATGAGCTTGCATACAGTGCACAAAAGAGGGAAAGGCTCTCCGGACAGGAAATTATGGTTTCAACCATAATGTTTGTTTATTATAATAGAAATTAGGAAACTTTCATGTCCGTGTGGCTGAGTGCTTAGTTTGTCTTGTCCTGGTCAGATATAGCAGTATTAAGCCATTCTGAGCTGAATAAGCCTCAAAACGCTGGGAAAACCGCTTATTCACACTCTCAGATTGCATACAGTGCACAAAAGAGGGAAAGGCTCTCCGACAGGAAATTATGGTTTCAACCATAATGTTTGTTTACTAATATTGTAAAGTAAACAACTTTCATGTCCGTGTGGCTGAGTGCTTAGTTTGTCTTGTCCTGGTCAGATATAGCAGTATTAAGCCATTCTGAGCTGAATAAGCCTCAAAACGCTGGGAAAACCGCTTATTCACCGAATGAGCTTGCATACAGTGCACAAAAGAGGGAAAGGCTCTCCGGACAGGAAATTATGGTTTCAACCATAATGTTTGTTTATTATAATAGAAATTAGGAAACTTTCATGTCCGTGTGGCTGAGTGCTTAGTTTGTCTTGTCCTGGTCAGATATAGCAGTATTAAGCCATTCTGAGCTGAATAAGCCTCAAAACGCTGCGGAAAACCGCTTATTCACCGAATGAGCTTGCATACAGTGCACAAAAGAGGGAAAGGCTCTCCGGACAGGAAATTATGGTTTCAACCATAATGTTTGTTTATTATAATAGAAATTAGGAAACTTTCATGTCCGTGTGGCTGAGTGCTTAGTTTGTCTTGTCCTGGTCAGATATAGCAGTATTAAGCCATTCTGAGCTGAATAAGCCTCAAAACGCTGGGAAAACCGCTTATTCACACTCTCAGATTGCATACAGTGCACAAAAGAGGGAAAGGCTCTCCCGACAGGAAATTATGGTTTCAACCATAATGTTTGTTTATTATAATAGTAAATTAGGAAACTTTCATGTCCGTGTGGCTGAGTGCTTAGTTTGTCTTGTCCTGGTCAGATATAGCAGTATTAAGCCATTCTGAGCTGAATAAGCCTCAAAACGCTGGGAAAACCGCTTATTCACACTCTCAGCATTGCATACAGTGCACAAAAGAGGGAAAGGCTCTCCCGACAGGAAATTATGGTTTCAACCATAATGTTTGTTTATTATAATAGAAATTAGGAAACTTTCATGTCCGTGTGGCTGAGTGCTTAGTTTGTCTTGTCCTGGTCAGATATAGCAGTATTAAGCCATTCTGAGCTGAATAAGCCTCAAAACGCTGGGAAAACCGCTTATTCACACTCTCAGATTGCATACAGTGCACAAAAGAGGGAAAGGCTCTCCCGACAGGAAATTATGGTTTCAACCATAATGTTTGTTTACTAATATTGTAAAGTAAACAACTTTCATGTCCGTGTGGCTGAGTGCTTAGTTTGTCTTGTCCTGGTCAGATATAGCAGTATTAAGCCATTCTGAGCTGAATAAGCCTCAAAACGCTGGGAAAACCGCTTATTCACACTCTCAGATTGCATACAGTGCACAAAAGAGGGAAAGGCTCTCCCGACAGGAAATTATGGTTTCAACCATAATGTTTGTTTACTAATATTGTAAAGTAAACAACTTTCATGTCCGTGTGGCTGAGTGCTTAGTTTGTCTTGTCCTGGTCAGATATAGCAGTATTAAGCCATTCTGAGCTGAATAAGCCTCAAAACGCTCGGAAAACCGCTTATTCACCGAATGAGCTTGCATACAGTGCACAAAAGAGGGAAAGGCTCTCCCGACAGGAAATTATGGTTTCAACCATAATGTTTGTTTATTATAATAGAAATTAGGAAACTTTCATGTCCGTGTGGCTGAGTGCTTAGTTTGTCTTGTCCTGGTCAGATATAGCAGTATTAAGCCATTCTGAGCTGAATAAGCCTCAAAACGCTGGGAAAACCGCTTATTCACACTCTCAGATTGCATACAGTGCACAAAAGAGGGAAAGGCTCTCCCGACAGGAAATTATGGTTTCAACCATAATGTTTGTTTATTATAATATTGAAAGTAGAACAACTTTCATGTCCGTGTGGCTGAGTGCTTAGTTTGTCTTGTCCTGGTCAGATATAGCAGTATTAAGCCATTCTGAGCTGAATAAGCCTCAAAACGCTGGGAAAACCGCTTATTCACACTCTCAGATTGCATACAGTGCACAAAAGAGGGAAAGGCTCTCCCGACAGGAAATTATGGTTTCAACCATAATGTTTGTTTACTAATATTGTAAAGTAAACAACTTTCATGTCCGTGTGGCTGAGTGCTTAGTTTGTCTTGTCCTGGTCAGATATAGCAGTATTAAGCCATTCTGAGCTGAATAAGCCTCAAAACGCTCGGGAAAACCGCTTATTCACCGAATGAGCTTGCATACAGTGCACAAAAGAGGGAAAGGCTCTCCGGACAGGAAATTATGGTTTCAACCATAATGTTTGTTTATTATAATAGAAATTAGGAAACTTTCATGTCCGTGTGGCTGAGTGCTTAGTTTGTCTTGTCCTGGTCAGATATAGCAGTATTAAGCCATTCTGAGCTGAATAAGCCTCAAAACGCTGGGAAAACCGCTTATTCACACTCTCAGACTTGCATACAGTGCACAAAAGAGGGAAAGGCTCTCCCGACAGGAAATTATGGTTTCAACCATAATGTTTGTTTATTATAATATGTAAATTAGGAAACTTTCATGTCCGTGTGGCTGAGTGCTTAGTTTGTCTTGTCCTGGTCAGATATAGCAGTATTAAGCCATTCTGAGCTGAATAAGCCTCAAAACGCTGGGAAAACCGCTTATTCACACTCTCAGACTTGCATACAGTGCACAAAAGAGGGAAAGGCTCTCCCGACAGGAAATTATGGTTTCAACCATAATGTTTGTTTACTAATATTGTAAAGTAAACAACTTTCATGTCCGTGTGGCTGAGTGCTTAGTTTGTCTTGTCCTGGTCAGATATAGCAGTATTAAGCCATTCTGAGCTGAATAAGCCTCAAAACGCTGGGAAAACCGCTTATTCACACTCTCAGATTGCATACAGTGCACAAAAGAGGGAAAGGCTCTCCCGACAGGAAATTATGGTTTCAACCATAATGTTTGTTTATTATAATAGAAATTAGGAAACTTTCATGTCCGTGTGGCTGAGTGCTTAGTTTGTCTTGTCCTGGTCAGATATAGCAGTATTAAGCCATTCTGAGCTGAATAAGCCTCAAAACGCTGGGAAAACCGCTTATTCACACTCTCAGATTGCATACAGTGCACAAAAGAGGGAAAGGCTCTCCGGACAGGAAATTATGGTTTCAACCATAATGTTTGTTTATTATAATAGAAATTAGGAAACTTTCATGTCCGTGTGGCTGAGTGCTTAGTTTGTCTTGTCCTGGTCAGATATAGCAGTATTAAGCCATTCTGAGCTGAATAAGCCTCAAAACGCTGGGAAAACCGCTTATTCACACTCTCAGATTGCATACAGTGCACAAAAGAGGGAAAGGCTCTCCCGACAGGAAATTATGGTTTCAACCATAATGTTTGTTTACTAATATTGTAAAGTAAACAACTTTCATGTCCGTGTGGCTGAGTGCTTAGTTTGTCTTGTCCTGGTCAGATATAGCAGTATTAAGCCATTCTGAGCTGAATAAGCCTCAAAACGCTGGGAAAACCGCTTATTCACACTCTCAGATTGCATACAGTGCACAAAAGAGGGAAAGGCTCTCCCGACAGGAAATTATGGTTTCAACCATAATGTTTGTTTACTAATATTGTAAAGTAAACAACTTTCATGTCCGTGTGGCTGAGTGCTTAGTTTGTCTTGTCCTGGTCAGATATAGCAGTATTAAGCCATTCTGAGCTGAATAAGCCTCAAAACGCTGGGAAAACCGCTTATTCACCGAATGAGCTTGCATACAGTGCACAAAAGAGGGAAAGGCTCTCCCGGACAGGAAATTATGGTTTCAACCATAATGTTTGTTTATTATAATAGAAATTAGGAAACTTTCATGTCCGTGTGGCTGAGTGCTTAGTTTGTCTTGTCCTGGTCAGATATAGCAGTATTAAGCCATTCTGAGCTGAATAAGCCTCAAAACGCTGGGAAAACCGCTTATTCACACTCTCAGATTGCATACAGTGCACAAAAGAGGGAAAGGCTCTCCCGACAGGAAATTATGGTTTCAACCATAATGTTTGTTTATTATAATATGTAAATTAGACAACTTTCATGTCCGTGTGGCTGAGTGCTTAGTTTGTCTTGTCCTGGTCAGATATAGCAGTATTAAGCCATTCTGAGCTGAATAAGCCTCAAAACGCTGGGAAAACCGCTTATTCACACTCTCAGATTGCATACAGTGCACAAAAGAGGGAAAGGCTCTCCCGACAGGAAATTATGGTTTCAACCATAATGTTTGTTTACTAATATTGTAAAGTAAACAACTTTCATGTCCGTGTGGCTGAGTGCTTAGTTTGTCTTGTCCTGGTCAGATATAGCAGTATTAAGCCATTCTGAGCTGAATAAGCCTCAAAACGCTCGGAAAACCGCTTATTCACCGAATGAGCTTGCATACAGTGCACAAAAGAGGGAAAGGCTCTCCCGACAGGAAATTATGGTTTCAACCATAATGTTTGTTTATTATAATAGAAATTAGGAAACTTTCATGTCCGTGTGGCTGAGTGCTTAGTTTGTCTTGTCCTGGTCAGATATAGCAGTATTAAGCCATTCTGAGCTGAATAAGCCTCAAAACGCTGGGAAAACCGCTTATTCACCGACTCTCAGATTGCATACAGTGCACAAAAGAGGGAAAGGCTCTCCCGGACAGGAAATTATGGTTTCAACCATAATGTTTGTTTATTATAATAGAAATTAGGAAACTTTCATGTCCGTGTGGCTGAGTGCTTAGTTTGTCTTGTCCTGGTCAGATATAGCAGTATTAAGCCATTCTGAGCTGAATAAGCCTCAAAACGCTGGGAAAACCGCTTATTCACACTCTCAGATTGCATACAGTGCACAAAAGAGGGAAAGGCTCTCCCGACAGGAAATTATGGTTTCAACCATAATGTTTGTTTACTAATATTGTAAAGTAAACAACTTTCATGTCCGTGTGGCTGAGTGCTTAGTTTGTCTTGTCCTGGTCAGATATAGCAGTATTAAGCCATTCTGAGCTGAATAAGCCTCAAAACGCTCGGGAAAACCGCTTATTCACCGAATGAGCTTGCATACAGTGCACAAAAGAGGGAAAGGCTCTCCGGACAGGAAATTATGGTTTCAACCATAATGTTTGTTTATTATAATAGAAATTAGGAAACTTTCATGTCCGTGTGGCTGAGTGCTTAGTTTGTCTTGTCCTGGTCAGATATAGCAGTATTAAGCCATTCTGAGCTGAATAAGCCTCAAAACGCTGGGAAAACCGCTTATTCACACTCTCAGATTGCATACAGTGCACAAAAGAGGGAAAGGCTCTCCCGACAGGAAATTATGGTTTCAACCATAATGTTTGTTTACTAATATTGTAAAGTAAACAACTTTCATGTCCGTGTGGCTGAGTGCTTAGTTTGTCTTGTCCTGGTCAGATATAGCAGTATTAAGCCATTCTGAGCTGAATAAGCCTCAAAACGCTCGGAAAACCGCTTATTCACCGAATGAGCTTGCATACAGTGCACAAAAGAGGGAAAGGCTCTCCGGACAGGAAATTATGGTTTCAACCATAATGTTTGTTTATTATAATAGAAATTAGGAAACTTTCATGTCCGTGTGGCTGAGTGCTTAGTTTGTCTTGTCCTGGTCAGATATAGCAGTATTAAGCCATTCTGAGCTGAATAAGCCTCAAAACGCTGGGAAAACCGCTTATTCACACTCTCAGATTGCATACAGTGCACAAAAGAGGGAAAGGCTCTCCCGACAGGAAATTATGGTTTCAACCATAATGTTTGTTTACTAATATTGTAAAGTAAACAACTTTCATGTCCGTGTGGCTGAGTGCTTAGTTTGTCTTGTCCTGGTCAGATATAGCAGTATTAAGCCATTCTGAGCTGAATAAGCCTCAAAACGCTGGGAAAACCGCTTATTCACCGAATGAGCTTGCATACAGTGCACAAAAGAGGGAAAGGCTCTCCGGACAGGAAATTATGGTTTCAACCATAATGTTTGTTTATTATAATAGAAATTAGGAAACTTTCATGTCCGTGTGGCTGAGTGCTTAGTTTGTCTTGTCCTGGTCAGATATAGCAGTATTAAGCCATTCTGAGCTGAATAAGCCTCAAAACGCTGGGAAAACCGCTTATTCACCGAATGAGCTTGCATACAGTGCACAAAAGAGGGAAAGGCTCTCCCGACAGGAAATTATGGTTTCAACCATAATGTTTGTTTATTATAATAGAAATTAGGAAACTTTCATGTCCGTGTGGCTGAGTGCTTAGTTTGTCTTGTCCTGGTCAGATATAGCAGTATTAAGCCATTCTGAGCTGAATAAGCCTCAAAACGCTGGGAAAACCGCTTATTCACACTCTCAGATTGCATACAGTGCACAAAAGAGGGAAAGGCTCTCCCGACAGGAAATTATGGTTTCAACCATAATGTTTGTTTACTAATATAATGTAAAGTAAGACAACTTTCATGTCCAGTGTGGCTGAGTGCTTAGTTTGTCTTGTCCTGGTCAGATATAGCAGTATTAAGCCATTCTGAGCTGAAATAAGCCCTCAAAACGCTGGGAAAAACCGCTTATTCACACTCTCAGATTGCATACAGTGCACAAAAGAGGGAAAGGCTCTCCCGACAGGAAATTATGGTTTCAACCATAATGTTTGTTTACTAATATTGTAAAGTAAACTTTCATGTCCGTGTGGCTGAGTGCTTAGTTTGTCTTGTCCTGGTCAGATATAGCAGTATTAAGCCATTCTGAGCTGAATAAGCCTCAAAACAAAACCGCTTATTCAGATTGGCATCTGGAAATTATGGTTTCAGTTTGTTTAGGTCCTGAGTGCTCTTGTCCTGGTCAGATATAGCAGTATTAACTGAGCTGAATAAGCCTCAAAAAAAACCGCTTATTCAATGAGCTTGCATACAGTGCACAAAAGAGGGAAAGGCTCTCCGACAGGAAATTATGGTTTCAACCATAATGTTTGTTTAGGAAACTTTCATGTCGTGGCTGAGTGCTTAGTTTGTCTTGTCCTGGTCAGATATAGCAGTATTAAGCCATTCTGAGCTGAATAAGCCTCAAAACGCTGGGAAAACCGCTTATTCACACTCTCAGATTGCATACAGTGCACAAAAGAGGGAAAGGCTCTCCCGACAGGAAATTATGGTTTCAACCATAATGTTTGTTTATTATAAAGTAAACAACTTTCATGTCCGTGTGGCTGAGTGCTTAGTTTGTCTTGTCCTGGTCAGATATAGCAGTATTAAGCCATTCTGAGCTGAATAAGCCTCAAAACGCTGGGAAAACCGCTTATTCACCTTGCATACAGTGCACAAAAGAGGGAAAGGCTCTCCGGACAGGAAATTATGGTTTCAACCATAATGTTTGTTTATTATAATAGAAATTAGGAAACTTTCATGTCCGTGTGGCTGAGTGCTTAGTTTGTCTTGTCCTGGTCAGATATAGCAGTATTAAGCCATTCTGAGCTGAATAAGCCTCAAAACGCTGGAAAACCGCTTATTCACACTCTCACATACAGTGCACAAAAGAGGGAAAGGCTCTCCCGACAGGAAATTATGGTTTCAACCATAATGTTTGTTTACTAATATTGTAAAGTAAACAACTTTCATGTCCGTGTGGCTGAGTGCTTAGTTTGTCTTGTCCTGGTCAGATATAGCAGTATTAAGCCATTCTGAGCTGAATAAGCCTCAAAACGCTGGAAAACCGCTTATTCACCGAATGAGCTTGCATACAGTGCACAAAAGAGGGAAAGGCTCTCCGGACAGGAAATTATGGTTTCAACCATAATGTTTGTTTACTAATAATAGTAAAGTAGAACAACTTTCATGTCCGTGTGGCTGAGTGCTTAGTTTGTCTTGTCCTGGTCAGATATAGCAGTATTAAGCCATTCTGAGCTGAATAAGCCTCAAAACGCTGGGAAAACCGCTTATTCACACTTCAGACTTGCATACAGTGCACAAAAGAGGGAAAGGCTCTCCCGACAGGAAATTATGGTTTCAACCATAATGTTTGTTTACTAATATTGTAAAGTAAACAACTTTCATGTCCGTGTGGCTGAGTGGCTTAGTTTGTCTTGTCCTGGTCAGATATAGCAGTATTAAGCCATTCTGAGCTGAATAAGCCTCAAAACGCTGGGAAAACCGCTTATTCACCGAATGAGCTTGCATACAGTGCACAAAAGAGGGAAAGGCTCTCCCGGACAGGAAATTATGGTTTCAACCATAATGTTTGTTTATTATAATAGAAATTAGGAAACTTTCATGTCCGTGTGGCTGAGTGCTTAGTTTGTCTTGTCCTGGTCAGATATAGCAGTATTAAGCCATTCTGAGCTGAATAAGCCTCAAAACGCTGGGAAAACCGCTTATTCACACGTCTCAGATTGCATACAGTGCACAAAAGAGGGAAAGGCTCTCCGACAGGAAATTATGGTTTCAACCATAATGTTTGTTTATTATAATAGAAATTAGGAAACTTTCATGTCCGTGTGGCTGAGTGCTTAGTTTGTCTTGTCCTGGTCAGATATAGCAGTATTAAGCCATTCTGAGCTGAATAAGCCTCAAAACGCTGGGAAAACCGCTTATTCACACTCTCAGATTGCATACAGTGCACAAAAGAGGGAAAGGCTCTCCGACAGGAAATTATGGTTTCAACCATAATGTTTGTTTACTAATATTGTAAAGTAAACAACTTTCATGTCCGTGTGGCTGAGTGCTTAGTTTGTCTTGTCCTGGTCAGATATAGCAGTATTAAGCCATTCTGAGCTGAATAAGCCTCAAAACGCTCGGGAAAACCGCTTATTCACCGAATGAGCTTGCATACAGTGCACAAAAGAGGGAAAGGCTCTCCGGACAGGAAATTATGGTTTCAACCATAATGTTTGTTTACTAATATTGTAAAGTTAGACAACTTTCATGTCCGTGTGGCTGAGTGCTTAGTTTGTCTTGTCCTGGTCAGATATAGCAGTATTAAGCCATTCTGAGCTGAATAAGCCTCAAAACGCTGGGAAACCGCTTATTCACACTCTCAGATTGCATACAGTGCACAAAAGAGGGAAAGGCTCTCCCGACAGGAAATTATGGTTTCAACCATAATGTTTGTTTATTATAATAGAAATTAGGAACAACTTTCATGTCCGTGTGGCTGAGTGCTTAGTTTGTCTTGTCCTGGTCAGATATAGCAGTATTAAGCCATTCTGAGCTGAATAAGCCTCAAAACGCTCGGGAAAACCGCTTATTCACGACATGCAGACTTGCATACAGTGCACAAAAGAGGAAAGGCTCTCCCGACAGGAAATTATGGTTTCAACCATAATGTTTGTTTACTAATATTGTAAAGTAGGAACAACTTTCATGTCCCGTGTGGCTGAGTGCTTAGTTTGTCTTGTCCTGGTCAGATATAGCAGTATTAAGCCATTCTGAGCTGAATAAGCCTCAAAACGCTCGGAAAACCGTTTATTCACACTCTCAGACTGCCATACAGTGCACAAAAGAGGGAAAGGCTCTCCCGACAGGAAATTATGGTTTCAACCATAATGTTTGTTTACTTATAATGATAATTAGTAAACAACTTTCATGTCCGTGTGGCTGAGTGCTTAGTTTGTCTTGTCCTGGTCAGATATAGCAGTATTAAGCCATTCTGAGCTGAATAAGCCTCAAAACGCTGGGAAAACCGCTTATTCACACCGAATGAGCTTGCATACAGTGCACAAAAGAGGGAAAGGCTCTCCCGGACAGGAAATTATGGTTTCAACCATAATGTTGTTTATTATAATAGAAATTAGGAAACTTTCATGTCCGTGTGGCTGAGTGCTTAGTTTGTCTTGTCCTGGTCAGATATAGCAGTATTAAGCCATTCTGAGCTGAATAAGCCTCAAAACGCTGCGGAAAACCGCTTATTCACACTCTCAGATTGCATACAGTGCACAAAAGAGGGAAAGGCTCTCCCGACAGGAAATTATGGTTTCAACCATAATGTTTGTTTACTAATATTGTAAAGTAAAAACTTTCATGTCCGTGTGGCTGAGTGCTTAGTTTGTCTTGTCCTGGTCAGATATAGCAGTATTAAGCCATTCTGAGCTGAATAAGCCTCAAAACGCTCGGAAAACCGCTTATTCACCGAATGAGCTGCATACAGTGCACAAAAGAGGGAAAGGCTCTCCCGACAGGAAATTATGGTTTCAACCATAATGTTTGTTTATTATAATAGAAATTAGGAAACTTTCATGTCCGTGTGGCTGAGTGCTTAGTTTGTCTTGTCCTGGTCAGATATAGCAGTATTAAGCCATTCTGAGCTGAATAAGCCTCAAAACGCTGGGAAAACCGCTTTATTCACACTCTCAGACTTGCATACAGTGCACAAAAGAGGGAAAGGCTCTCCCGACAGGAAATTATGGTTTCAACCATAATGTTTGTTTATAATATGAAATAGGAAACTTTCATGTCCGTGTGGCTGAGTGCTTAGTTTGTCTTGTCCTGGTCAGATATAGCAGTATTAAGCCATTCTGAGCTGAATAAGCCTCAAAACGCTGGGAAAACCGCTTATTCACCGAATGAGTTGCATACAGTGCACAAAAGAGGAAGGCTCTCCCGACAGGAAATTATGGTTTCAACCATAATGTTTGTTTATTATAATAGAAATTAGGAAACTTTCATGTCCGTGTGCTGATGCTTAGTTTGTCTTGTCCTGGTCAGATATAGCAGTATTAAGCCATTCTGAGCTGAATAAGCCTCAAAACGCTGGGAAAACCGCTTATTCACCGACATGAGCTTGCATACAGTGCACAAAAGAGGGAAAGGCTCTCCCGACAGGAAATTATGGTTTCAACCATAATGTTTGTTTATTATAATAGAAATTAGGAAACTTTCATGTCCGTGTGGCTGAGTGCTTAGTTTGTCTTGTCCTGGTCAGATATAGCAGTATTAAGCCATTCTGAGCTGAATAAGCCTCAAAACGCTGGGAAAACCGTTTATTCACACTCTCAGATTGCATACAGTGCACAAAAGAGGGAAAGGCTCTCCGGACAGGAAATTATGGTGTGGTATATTAGGTGGTGATGTCGATGTGAAGATGATGAAGAGAAGATCTCCGCTGACACTGACTTACTTGTATATAGAAGTTTATTACAAAGTAGTTCAGCATCGGACAAGCACTGCAGTAGCCTGTGAGAGGATCCGAGCCAATATGGATCTCTCTCCCTAACAGCTCTAAACACCAGTATATATACATTGGTTGTTTACATGGTTCATAGGAAACATCTGGACCTTAGTCAATACCTTCACTATTGAGAGGAAGAAGATAAGGGGAGAGGAAACCCTCACCCTTAACCTCTACTAGTCTAGGGGTCACATTCTTAACTCTTATCCTAAACATGAACCCCAAAGGTTAACTCAGACATAGGAAACTCATAAAAAGTGAAAGTATCTGGAAACCCTCAGACATTCCAAAAAGACAAAGACATACATAAAACATCCTGTATACTACATAATTCCCCCTGCGAGGCTACCTAGCCTCGAAAAATAAAGAATAAAACATACATGTTTACCTACATATACTTCCCAAAGCATAAACATAACTTTATGGAGTGTGAGAGCGAAAAACCTGTCAAGCAGCTATCTTTCCTGAAATTTCCATCAAACAATCTAGACAGGAAAATTCTCTCACGGCCCTCTGCCCCAGGCGACCACTTTATAGTACTCCAGACCAATTAGAAGGAGAAATTTCATCATTAATACAAGGATATAACTTCAGGCAAGTACATATGGAACCCTCAGAAAATAAAATCCAAACAATGTCCACTTTCAGGCTGGTCGACCCATCGCACCTTCCAATGGACCTTTCCCCTGCCTAGCCCCTATTTCCCTAGGCATCAGAAAAAGAAAAAAACATCTGAGGTCCCAATGCATTTACCCACAACAGAAGACATCTTCCTTCAACAATTTCAACCTAAGAAAATGTCACACAGTTTAAGTATTACTCATACAATATAGAAAATCAAAAACTAAATCAAACATCCCACAACAGCTCCTCAGCAGCGTCGACTGTCACTGTTGTGTCGATGAAGTGTTGACTCCGAATATTGCATCACAGTATCCTTATTCAGAGTCCTCCAGTCCATTCTTATTGTCCCATAGTGATCCTTTCCCCCAATACTGTTCTGGAAGAAAAGAAAACACCAACCAGTATCTTGTACCAAACAACAGATGTAAATTGAAACATCAAATGCAGATCATAATCCTATAAGTAAATGTAAAATTCACAATATCATATCATTTCAGATTATAAATCACATTTTCCATTTCCCCCCTTTTATCATATCACTCTATAGAGTGAAAGGATAAAACAATAAGAAAATATCAAAACCATAATGAGAGATATGAATATTCAAAACGGATATGTCTCCAACAGTCCACCTTCTATCAATACTCTTTCATCTCCATCTATATCACTTCCCTTCTCTTTCATAAAATCTTACTTCAACTTTCTTTCAAACAACTCACATACCACAATCCTTCAAAATTCAATATACACACAACCTTCACATCAAATCTTCTTTGCATATCTCACTCCTCTCTCTCTATCCTTTGGCTTCGTGGATGATAAATTGCTCCAAACCATCTAATTCCAATTTTACTAAATCATATTCACCATTTTATCCATAAACTCTTTTCCCTTTATCTGAGAGTAATCCAACCTGGAAGTCCCCACCTGCTTATGATCTCTCTACACAAAAACCTGAACATTGTATCTCTGACCTTCAACTGGTTTATCTTCACATGCCAACAGTTTCATTATTTGAGCATAATACTGCAATGGAGAACCATCTATTTCTTAAACTCTCAGCTCTTCCACACTGATCCAAACAAATGACATTCATTATATGCATGTGCGGAATCGGTGTATATCTCATCACTTGCTTACCTTCCGCTAACCTTCTATTTGATTAAGTTTCCTAAGGATCTCTCGATCCTGCTCTTTCTGATCATGTTCCTTTTTCCTATATAGCTCCACTTGATGGGCCTATATGATCCGCATAGACATTCTTTGTCATACTTCCAAGACCAACCACCTCTGCCAATTTGCTCCTCACTGGTAAGGGCAGCCCCTTCTGTATTTTAGCCCGCAAAATTGACTGCTCCATTCGATTCAAGTCTGGATTCATTTCCTGTGACATTTCTCCACACCTGATGGGCTCTTGACACATAGGCCCTCGGATTTTCTTCCTGTCCTAACGGCTCAATCAAGATATTATCAGGATGTAACATTAGTAGGAAAAGTATCTTTCAACACTCTCCACACTCGACCTCTACTTGCTGCAAACAGCTCCGAATCATTCACAGCAGTACCTATATATCGGTCAAGTCCCGCTTTCTGTAGAATCTCTTCCATAGCTGGAACCCCAAGGAGACTAGCCAAGAGTCTCTTAATATCTCCCATGGCAGCTTGTGTTCCCACCATAATCTCTTCCAACTTTGAAATCCAAGGATGTGCTCCATCTTGAAGAGTAGGTAACTTCTCAAGTATATCTGACATATCTGTATTCTGCCAAGGCTTGTACCAAATTCTGTCCTCGAACAACCACTGGACACATTTTCCCTTTTCTTGGGCGCAGTGAATATCTCTTCCCTAATTTTTGGGAAATCTTTTTCCGCAAGGCTTTCTTCTGTGTCTTTAACCACTTTAATTGATTCTCCATACTTTCTGATCCTCTGGTCTCATAGAGATGCGAAAGGCATTGATTTATACTTTTCTCAACCTCTTGTAAAGCCTCTTCCATTCCAGTGCTAGTTGCCGCAGGGAAAAAACCTCTTGAAGGCAAAGGAACTTGCTCCTCCCAATCACTGCCTCCATTCTCACTTTCACTAGAGCTATCATCTTCCGAGTCCTCTGTCGTCCATGTTTCTCCTCTTCTTTCCGCTCTAGCCAACATCCTCCTGACTTCAGGATCATATCTACCCACAATGTCTCCCAAATCACTCTGATCATCCTTAGCTCCCACACTTATTGTCTTCCTCTTACTGTCAGAACTCGATACATTGTTATAGTCGTTTCCGCTTTCCCACTTCTATTACCTGATCATTCTCATCTTTAATCTGATAATTACCCTCCTGAGAGATCACTGGAAGCTGGGATAAACCTCCTCAAACTTCACCTTCTTCTCATAAGGTGGGGTTTCTTCGTTGAATCCACGTGTGAGAAGGGCGCATTAATCTCTGCCATTAATTTTTCTGTTTCCTTTGCATTCTTTCTTATTTCCTCTACACCTCTGTCTCTCTTTTCTTTTGCAGCCTTTATCAGTTTCTGTCCCTCATTTTCAAACAACTGAAGAACACCAAGCTCCACTTGTCTCTTTTCTTTCCGTTTTCCTCCTTTCTTACCCTTCTTTTGTTCCGCCTTATATGTAGACACAAGCACATGCATTATTTTAATTACATCGGGTTAAGAGTCCCTACCACTGGCCATGGTTGGTCAATTTCAGGCCAACGCTTATGCCACTTCTCCGATATCTTCGCAATATCTTTGACTAAAGGATTATTCTTCTGTACTACATCAACAGGGGTAATTACTCTCTGAATTTTAATATCCTTCTCTGACATTGTAGTAGCTCCCTTCATTGTAAATTTAAACTGATTACTAAAACTACTTCTAAATACTTAACCTACTTCTCCCTATTTTATTTATCTATTTTATTTTATTTTAAATCACTATTTTACCACAATCAATAAATTTACCAACTCCAAAGGAACCAAAAACTCAATCAATATAACAGTGGATGTACAACACTTAAGTCGACATATGATATCAACTACCACACAATTAATCCTCCAAATTATGTGTAAAGTTTCCACAAATATTTCTTCAACAAACGTCCAATCCTATATGGGGCTCAAAAGATCACACGCTCCTGCAAGGGACCAACTATCACAAGTGTGTTCCACTCAAATCACCACAGACAATAAAACTCACATTTGCCACTCTGCTCTTAACAGCATTTGACCCAAATAATTCTATTGATTAAATGCATTAACAAGTCAGTCCATTGCCAAGCTTCTCCTTTAAACAACTACAACATATGATATGTTATACCTATATAACACATATGTTTAAAATGCAGGTATTTGTAGAAAAGAGTTTGTGGATAAAACTACACTGGCCTTGAGCAGACTGGATTCAGAAGCTGCACACACTATTGTCAGCAAACATCAATCCACATGACACCTTGGCCAGCTGCCATCCTTCTGCATCCTGGAGCACTCCACCTCCTTTTTTCCTTCTCCCCAACTCTCACACATTAGACACATTACCTACCAACACACAGGTCACTCTAACATCTTAATTCCTTCATTAATACATTATCATCCATGAACTATATCTCCTACTATTCTTTTATTTCTCTTTAAGTTTTTTATACCCACACA
>NW_026116003.1:0-18327 GCF_001640805.2 Lates calcarifer
CAAACTTGTTGACATTCTTTTGTTTACAGTGTTAGACCCGACAGCCTCTGGGTTTGAGCCGAGGATACCACTGCTGCTTTTGAGGAGTGGGGGAAACAGCAGGCCCAGGCTTCAAACTGTCATTCTAGACATGGTAGTACTTTAGAAACGTATTATTTAACGGTATGTTACTTGGTACATCCGCGTTCACGAAGTCGAAGCGACGGTTTGTCCGAAAGTGCAGCGACCGTTGATCGGTTGTCAGAACACAAATAACCATTAGTTCTTCCTTTTTTAACAGATGCGCTTGATGCCCGCAGTTTATTTAATATTTTTAAACCATCTTCCTTTTTAGTTTGCATGTTCTCAACACCAAATAATCTTCAAATCAGCACAAAATGTTTTACTTTGTCATTGATATTCCTTCACGTTTTTTATGAACGTCGTGTTTGCGATCCTCTACATGCCACTTTTCGGAACGAATTTATGATATTTACCACTTTTGCTACGCAGTTATGAATGAATGAGCTCTGGTACGCCATGCGCCAAATCCTTTTAAGGTTTATAAACCAAGGCCTCCACGCAGCGGTGGTGATCACATGACCAAGTCACAGAGGTTTACTGTGTCGTTTCAGAGACAAAGGATTCCCTCAAGGCTGCCTACCTTTTCCATTATACTCATGCAGTACATGATATATCTTGTAACGATTACATGGAAAATTTGCTGTTCTAAGAATCGTTTGCAGTTAATGCCTATCATGTTAATGTTATGTTCTTTAGTTCCATGGATCCTTTAATCATGCCTCAATGAAACAATATAACTATCAAAAATCCACATACTATCATTCAGACTTATGTATGCAATTACAAAGACTGCATTCTCAGTAATTATGAGTGCTTATTGCATAACTCTAATTGAAACAGCCTTGCAAATAGAACTGTCTTGCAGTTTCTATTGGTTTGTGAAAGCTCTAATTTTGTCTTTTGGTTTTGCCTAAAACTAGCTGACGTGGCAGAACATGATGATGGAAGCTGAGTAAACAGACCTGTAGCCGGTTTTAAAGAAAAAAAAGGAAACAGCAGAACATTGTAAAAATGGACGAGTCCTTTGATCCACTCAAGTGTAACGAAGATCTCCCTTCCTCACCTGGGTGTCACATGGATTATGGTAAAATGCTACACCAGTAGGAAGTCACATTCTACATTTAAGATGACAGATTTTTTTCTCATGTCTATTATGAATAACATTGTTGACCTTGCTGTAGATGACATGCCAGAGCTGCAGGAGGTGGAGGAGGACCAGAGGTCTCCAGGGTTGTTTCAGGTTGGAGCAGGAGTGTCTCACCAGGAGCTCAGCTGCTCCCCCAGCACTAACTGGCTTGCCGAGCTTGCCAACATTGCCACCAGTCCTCAGAGCCCCTTGCTGAAGGATGCCCCACATAAGAGGTTTGAATAAATATATAGTAGCAGGAAAACACTAGTGCACCTGGGGGGTATTCCACAAAGCAGGATTGGCAGGTTTACCACATAACTTAGAGAGTTTCTTATGAAATATCCCCTGAAATTGTTGAATGGTTTAGTGTATATACAGTGTGTGTGTGTGTAACTAACTAATCATATATGTATTTATACCATTGTCATTGTTTTTTCAGATCATCTCCAGTCCACATCTTTGGGCAACAGTAATAGTTTACATTCCTACGCCCGGCCCCCATTAGCCAGTAGCGCACCCAACCCGTCCAGAGGCCACCTCAGGGAGCGCAGGCGTGTCAGGGTAACCTTTCACTTCCAGCCTCTGAAAACCTAAGAATCATTATTGTAGAACTAATGATAATTTCCATGTAAATTCTGTACGACATTCAAACTGAAATAGTTAATTTTACTGAAGTCATTGTAAGATGTATTTTATTATCTATGACAGGCCAGCAGTGAATCGGAATCTGGAGTTTTCTCAATGTCCTCATCCTTTTCTGATGATGAAGACATGGCCTGGTCTCACTCCTGGCCCTCCACAGCCTGGCATTGTTTCCTTAAAGGTACATACTGTACATACACAGTAACTTATACAGCATATTCATCCACTAGTGCATACGCACACACATACATTTCAGGTTATTCACACACATTGAAGTTCACTGTTAGCTTTTCTAAGAATTTCTTGAGAAGTATTCCTCATAGCTTAAAGGCACAATCCAGTCAAGTGTGAACATGTACTCTTCTGTAGAAAACAATGAAGTTAATGTTTTCATAAGTCTGTTTTTGTTTACATCAATGATGTTTAAAAACAAATTTAAAAAAATGTTTAAAAAAAAAAACACCTTTACTTTTATCTGTGAGTCAAACTCTTCAATTGTGTTTGTCAATAGAGCATACATGTAATGGTTAAAAAAGTACTGTTTGGTTCTGTTCTGGCCTTAAATTCTGCTGATAACAATCAGTCATGCAATCAAGACTGTTTTGGATAGGAAAGAGTAGAGGTGTGACACTAATCTGTTGTTTACACTTGTCTGAAAGGGTCCTCCCGTCACAGTTTTCTGAACCAGGATGAGTATGACTTACAAACATTAGTAAAGAAATCATGACCTCTGGTGTCCAAGCAGCAAAATTACACCCATTTTCCAGAATTCTTTCCAGAATCACACTCTATTCTACTGCTGTAACTGGAGACTCTTTGTGTGTGTGTGTGTGTGTGTGTGTGTGTGTGTGTGTGTGTGTGTGTGTGTGTCTTTTCAAGAAGTAGCTAGGGGCACAAACTTTTGAGGGAAGCTATTTCCTAATGAGCCCTTTTAAATGACAAGTTTTCCTGATTTGGTTACAGCCTGCCAGATGGTAGTCTTCTGACTTAAAAACCACGGCAAAATAACATTAACAGATAAATTACTTCAGCTCTGTGTAACTGTGATCCCCAGTTATCTTTAAATTGACTTCAGTTACATTGGTTATATTTATGTTAATTCATTTAAATATTTGACCGCAGTATCGCTTCACGTAGGCATTATCTTAACTATCATATAAGGTTCATCTGCAGGTATGTCTTTGTAAACTTACTTTAAATTGACAGTTATTGATTGTGCAACAGCAGAAGTACAGGTTCATAAATCTTGTTCTACACTACCTTGATTCTCTCCATGCGTTCCTCTAATCTATTAACACACATCTTCTTTTTCATTTTGTTGCATTGTTGTATTGATATTCAGGAACTCGCCTGCGTTTCCATCGAGGTCCTAATGTAGAGTGGCAGGAAGCTGATGAACTTGGGGATTCAGATGATGACTCAGATGATGAAACCATGATGCCATCCTCCTCCTCTCTCAAGGTTGGGCAATGAATAGTAACCTCGCTGTGTCTTAAAAATATTTCATAATAGTTTGCTGTACTCTAGAAAGTCTTCCTATGTACACCTATGTTTAGTATTGCTGCATCGTTGACTGTGTGAGTGACCGATTCTGGTTGTCTATACATTACAATGACCTGACAATGGCACAAGGTGGCAGACAGGCTAACAGTGAAAGTACAGTAAGTGAGTAACTGAATGCATGCATGAGTCTTGAAACACGTTCTGGGTTCAACACATTTATTTATAACACACACAGCGTCAAACTCACTGCTCTAGGCAAACAATCTGTGTAAGCTTTCTTGTCCAAAACAGAACCACATCTCGTAAGGAAGCAACAACAAAATAGATATTGTTGAAAATAAAAGCAAAAAAACAACGACAACAAAAAAAGGTTTGAAATGTTGAAATGATATGATAACATGAACATGAAAGGAATCTACAAGTAGGGAAATGAAAATAAGGAATTGAGCAAGGACCCAGAATGAATTATATCAGACCAAAATATACAGTCACTTGGCATTTGTAAAATAGAGGAGATAATTTTATAATTTGATCTTTAATTGATTATTTATGTTTATTGTTTTTGTTATGATGATGATATTCTTAATCAGAAAATCATTGTTTGTTCTTCAAGATGACTCCTTACTGGATAGATGTGAAAGATTTATTTATGGATTTGGAGTTTAGCCAATCATGCAAGGATTTCCATGGGTTTTGGATTGTGTCACAGGCATAAAATAGGTGCTCTGTTGTTTCTACATGTATTTGAGTCTGCCATGGTCAAACAGTGGTACATTGCTTTAAATGCTGCTGCTGCAAGGAACTGTGGGATGGCATTATCTCCTTTCCTTTTGTAAAACAAGGTCCAATGTTCCCTGTGCTAAAGGAGAGGAGATAGGAAGTACTGACACTCATTCCCTTAGCATTTAGAGAATTTGACCAACTCTTCCACTTCCAGGTGATTTCATTCAGTAGGAACCTTCATAAGCAAAACAGACTATTTGACTGCAGCCTTGCTGATTTTCAGTGGTGATGTAATTTTTCATAATAGTAACCTTCTGAACTTTCCAGATAATCAGGTACAAAATTTTTGTTACCCCAACTTCTTCAGTGTTTGGTCAATTAGCTTGACTTGCAAATAAAACTTCTCCTGTTTACCTTTTGCTCTATTCACAGAGATTCGGTTCAGAGGGGCTGAAGTTGTTGAGCCACGAAGAGACAGTCTCTTTTGGCCAGGCAGTTCTTAAACTGACCTTTGACCCCGGCTCACCTGATGATGGTCTTTTAACAGCTGAATGCAGACTAGATCACCCATTTTTTGTCAAAAATAAAGGTAAAACTTTTCATTTCCTGTTTCCTACTGATACCCATTTGGCAGATGCTTTGATCCAAAGTGACTTACAAGTGAAGGATACCACTTAAGCTTCAGTACAGTAGGAGACCTTGAAGTAAGCACTAAATCTAGTAGACAACAGGTTATGCTTTCTTGTATTTTAAGAGAGAGCAAAAGATAAATGTCAGCTTTGTTGGTGAGATGAGAGCAGTGTGTGAAATTAGTCCTTGCCAGTAGAAGCCTCAACTGACCAGATGAATTTTGCTTTAAGATCAAAGTAATCTTTAATTTACCATCTGTCTTTTTCAGGGTGGTCTTCTTTTTATCCAAGCCTTACTGTGGTGCACCATGGGATCCCCTGCTATGAGATGCAGCTTGGCGATGTGTGCCTGCCACCAAATCACCCAGATGCCATTAACTGTGATGACTCGGTCGTCTTTGACACTTTCAGAAGGTACACTCCTACAAATAATGTGTTCTTTCTTTTGCAAGTAAAATACTTGAGTATGAGTCATCAGAAGAGAGAAGAAGAGAGCTTTATAACTATGTGTTTGAAGAACTGTTTTGCTTATGCTGAACACTGTCACAGAGCACTTACTGACATAATAATGCATTCCCTAGACCCTTACTGTAACCTCTACCATCATGAAATGCCTAACCCCAGCATTTACCTTTTGCAAAATGTCCTCATTCCCAAGGCGTGATGCAGCAGAATTTTAAAGTGACACAGTGACATTTTTAGATTATTTAGAGGGCAAACGGCACATATACACACACTATAAAAAACTAAATTGCATAAAAAATGTGAGATTACAGAGGTATAATATGTGTCTGTTTTCCTTCCTGTCCTGCAGTTACGACTTCACCCCACTAGATTCCTCAGCAGTGTATGTTCTCAGCAGCATGGCTCGTCAGCGCAGGACCTCCCTGTCCAGCGGGGGTGCTGTCAGTCCAGACTGTGATAAACTTGAGCGCTCCAGCTCCCCACAATCCTCAAGTAGCAAATCAAACAGGAGCCACACCTCAGGGACAGCCACTGGTGCCACGCCTACAAAATGCAAGCGGCCAATGAATGCTTTCATGCTCTTTGCCAAGAAGTACAGAGTGGAGTACACACAGATGTATCCTGGGAAGGACAACAGGTATGCAGAAGTCAATAGGATCTGGTGCATTTATCCACAGTAATATGTATACAGTAAGCTTTTTTACAGTTTATAATTTAGGTTAATGTTTCTATTTCTTTGTTACCTCTTAACATTGGTCACTAACATCAGCCTTTTGTTTAATGAAATACAGAGACAGAGATACAGGGAGGGGGAGGGAGAGCAGAGAAGAGAGAGAGGAGAAATGGCATGAGTGAGATAGTTAAAAAGGGATAGATAGCAAGAGAGAGGGAGAAATAGCGAGAGATTTGGATGGGGGGTATCTGAGCTGTGGGCTACAGATTAAAAGTCTGTGACGTCATATGTGAAGCCTTGTTGTTTAACACAAAGAGAATGCCTTCATGAACCTCTGAGCCCCAATGTGGGAGGATAAAGTAACACAGTAAGTTTTAATAACTCTTGGGGTCATGTTTTCAGTTCTGCAATTAGTAGCATATTGGTCAGCAAAGTGACCCTTTCCTCCTGAAGGAAGCACAATTTAAGGGTCCATGAGCAATGCACTTATCTCCAAAGCACAGCTGGACCAATTTAATAAGCCAGTCATCTCCTAGCATGTGAGACAGACCCGCCTTACTGAATCCTTTGAACATGTTTTTATTGTTACATTTATTTAATTTTTAAGATGTAATAAAATAAATGCAAAAAATGTATGTATGTATGTAAAACGTATTCATGTTCCTTGCACAAAAAGGAAATAGAAAATGGTAAGGGAGGGAACGAAAGACAGATTCTATTAAGACAAAAATCAGAAAAGTTGAGTCCTTCATCTTGTGTGTCTGACCTTTCACTCCAGAGCCATTAGTGTCATCCTGGGTGACAAGTGGAAGAAGATGAAGAGTGAGGAGAGGAGGATGTACACCATGGAGGCCAAAGCTCTGGCTGAAGAGCAGAAAAGACTCAATCCAGACTGCTGGAAACGCAAAAGAACCAACTCAGTAAGGACCAAAGTCACTGAACTATAACATGTAGTAGTTTTTCCCCCCACAACATCCAGATTGTACTTATATTTACCCCATTTTTGTCTGTGTGTCCACCTACTTCATGTCGTGTTTTAACAGGGTTCCCAGCAGACCTAGATTATCCCCCAAAATCCCCAGCTGCTGGTGATTGGTCACAGAGAGGTGCTGGACAGAGTCTGATGGACCGCTTGATGCCTCTTTGCTCTCCTGTATTCTTGAGACTCAACTGTGATGCTGAATTCACTTCCTTTTTGTAACCTTGAAACATTATAGAAACAAACCAGAATTATGAAACTATAAACATCCATGTAATCTAGTCACTAACAGTGCATATATTTTCTTATATCTTTTAATGTCAAAGATGTCTTATTCCCCTGAAATAAGAATGAATCTTCTCGTTTATTTCAGGTTATGTCATATTCAAGGTTGAAAAAAATGAGAGCCTGTGGTGCTATGCTTCAGTGTAGAAGGAGCAGTAAACAACAAGTCTCTATTTATAATTGTAAAAAGGGGAATTTTAGGTAACTTTTCACAACTGTTCATACTGATTATATTTGTAAGATTCAATATATTGCACAGATTGGTAACCCTTTCATACATTTTGTAATACAGTATATATTCTGCAGCAGAACTATGGCCAACAGTTTGTGATACTGCCCTGCCAAGTCTTTAGATTGTTTTTGCTCAACCACCTGGCCATATGATGAGAAGACTTTCAGCATGTGGTGGTGGGTTTACACTCAGTCACAAAGCACTTCAGGCCTTCACTGTAAGTGTTAATTTCTTTTGCACTTTATATAAATATGTAATCTAATCCTATACAGCCATTGTATACTGGTGAAAACCATTTGTATAAAACAGCTAGTACCTTGATAGTTTGACACAATCATGGCTCAGTAGTCATGTTCTGCTTTCAGGTTGCTAATTTTAATTTTTCTAGGTTTTAAGTGCTTTGTTCATAATGTACAGGTTTCACAGCCCCAACAACCTCTTGCACAAAATATCCTTGTATCATATTATAAATAATTTTTTTAAAATCTTGCATCATATCCAAGTGTTTGGTTCTTTTTCATAAACTGTAAACTGTAATCACAACCTGTGGGGAAGCTTGGCCTTTAATGTTTTTTCCTGTCCTTTTATTTCAGAATGCTTTTCAGCTTCCTCCCATGAATAGGTGCATGTCCTTAACTGACACACTGAACCAGGCAAATTTTGTCTGAAGCTTTAAGAGCTCTTGATATTCACTGATTCAAACATCCAATCAGTAAAGCGTGATGTTTCCAGGCAACAACATGGTTAAAGTGTGTTTTATTCTTCTGTTTTCTGGTCTGCCACATCAAAATGCATCATGCACAGATGCTAACAAAGCCTCCCTAGTGGCAATTGTACTGGAGGAAGATTATTCACTCTTGGGCTGAATGAGGACAATTTAAAGGTCTTAACTGAATCTTATACTCACTAGAACCATGGTCTCTTCCTCTGGTGATGGGAAAAGATCTGAAAGAAAATGAAAAAGCACACAATCATAAGCTTTTAACTGGAGAGAGTTCCAAATGTGATCATCATCATTTCGAGTCACTTTGACCCAGAAAAACATTTTCTATTCCAAATATTCTATGAGATATGCTCTTCCAAAGTTTGACTGTTATCAAACGTCATTTTTGAGAAGTGTTTTAAAGACAATTAAAGCTGCGAGCAGCGTTGAACGGGCCCTCGCACCCGGCGCCCGTCGGGGGAGCGGCGACCGCGGGACCCCGGCAACCGCGGGGTCAACGCAGGTCGCAGGGCACACGCTGGCGTAACAGTTCACACTTCCCAGATGTTAAAATTTTAAATAAAAGCTTTTACGCTAATTATTTTCTGTGATAATATTTTTCAGAGCTCATCATCTGTGACAGCTCTTGGCTCTCTTGACTGTAACCTCTCTGTGGCAGCTTCTCACAGACTCAATCAACTCCTCTTCCCCTCCCCCCTCAAACACAAACACAAACACAAACACACCCACACACACACACACAAACACACAGAGAAATACCCCCTCCCAAAAGGAGATAAAACTCAGTTTTAACTTGAGTTTACAAGCTTTGAGCTTTGAGCAAAAGCATTTTTTTAAGTTCTGTTATTGGGTGCATATATAAATCATTTATGCTTAAACAAGGCTTATAATGAAGTTATTTGAACAGTGAATATCTCATCTGCCTAAAGTCAGGGCGAAGCCACTAACCAGCTGTAGGGATGGGTATCATTAGGATTTTATCTTTATCCATACAGACCCCTATCAGTCCAGCTCAGACTGTTACTGGTTTAAGAGAGTGAAGTTTATAGCAATTTGCAAAATTTGGAGATTAGTGACAAACTAACCAGTTAGACTACATACAGACAAGCTTTCATTTTAGCTGTTAGTAACAGTTTGCCATGAGCTTAACCAGCGTGCTGTGCTTCCTGTTAAATATGTCATGAGACTGTGGACAACGCTGAAAATATTACTTTACTAACTACTGGCCAAACAGGCGCTTTGACAAAGAAAAGGTAAAGGCCAGCAGCTTTTACTTTTCAATGCACTTGTCGTCAACTTGAGTGGCTTATATTCAGCTGGTTCACCTCGACGCTGGAGGACCTAGTGAACTTTTCCTGTCGCCGTACACTGAGTAAGACGAAAAAATCAGCTGACCCCGTGTGAAATTTCCTAACTGATCAAAACCAAACTGTAAAGACAGCATCAATCCACGCTCAGCTTTGGTCAAGGGGAGACATATGGTAAGATTACATGAATTCATGTAATCTTCTTTGAGACTACAATTTCAGACTTAACTAAGTCATTCACTAGTGTCTTGGCAGCGTTTATGGGTTCTTTAGACAGGTCTCTAACTGGTTTTCTTTCCAGGGTCATTGAAATCTTTGGCTTCCTACCTCTGCCAGGCTTGTTCTGCACAGTGTGGCTCTCCTTGAATTTCTCGGTGACGCTTCTCATTTGAGTTCTTGACGCTTGGAAATGCTGTTATAACTTTGTATATCCTTCTCCTGCTTCCTAAGCATCGACAATTCTTCAAGTCTACAGTGATTTCCTTAGTTTTTGGCATGATGCTTTCTCAAGTGACAGCTCAAATCTTAACTGAAGTTTTTATACCGCGTGTAAAGCAGCTCTTGGCTCTCCTGACTGTAACCTCTCTGTGGCAGCTTCTCACAGACTCAATCAACTCTTCTTCCCCTCCCCCCTCAAACACAAACACAAACACAAACACACACACACACACACACACACACACACACACACACACACACACACACACACACACAGAGACCCCCTTCCAAAAACCCATCAAAGAGTAATACAATGGCTCCATCTATAGGATAAAGTAGAGAGTCGCAACAGGAAGTTACCCCAAAATCTGAGGTTTCAAACAGGAAGTTGGGTTTCCAAACTTTGACGGGCCAGAACCGGCACACGCTTCGACCAAAACTCACAATTTTCGGAGCCAGTCTTCCAAAAAATTCCTCAAGGAGGGGCTGACAACATTTGAAGTGAATCTGGTCACCCGTCTAGAAACTGGACATCACACTATAAAATATGTCATTTCCTGCTATAAATAGGTGGTGCTACAACAATTGTATGAATATTGACATATGGATGTGTGCAGATAGGTACCATTAACAATCCTGTAAAGTTTGATGCAGTTTGGACAAAGTATGGCCGAAATATAGCAAAAATAAAGCAACTTCCTGTTTCGTGGCGAGTAATCGAACTTTGAGGGGCCATAACTTCCACGCCCTTCAACAAAAACTCAAAATCTGCCGCAATTTAACATCGTCTATGTCTTAAGAACATACTATTAAGTTTTGAAGTCAATCGGATAATGCGTCTAGGACTAGTTCGCGTTCAAGCGACCCCTGGAAATGGCCAAAAACACACAATTTTTTCACCTTCCGGTCAAAATAAAAATACTTTCTGTTGGGTTTAGAATATGGCTCCAAGAGACTTTTTGGTGCGTCATGGGATGTTACATATGTGTGCAGATTTTCAGATTTTTAGGCGCAACGGGCTTGAGGGGCTGTTCCGTTTAAAAATGTAGGTGGCGCTACCGAGGCCATTTTACCACACCCATGCTCAAGACCCCTAAATTATTAAATTTTTCGCCGTGCCTGACGCGTCTGCAAATTTTGGTAAGTTTTCACGCATGTTAAGGCCCTCAAAAAGCCGATCTAAGAGGCGGAAAAAGAAGAAAAAAAATAATAATAATAATAATAATAATAATAATAATAATAAACAGACCGAAAACAAGAGGGTCCTTGCAACTCGTTGCATGGCCCCGTTGGGCCCACGCAACTCGTTGCTCGGGCCCTAATAACACATTAAAACTAAATTTATTACGACTGAAGTCAAAATAAACACTATATTTTTTGATCAAAGGTCATACCCCACATATGTATATGTAACCTACACATACCCTCACGCATACATGCACACGCCCACATGCATGTCACCACATGTACAAGCGCATAAACAATACAGTAGATAGGCCGAGAAGCCCATAGAGACAAGACCATATGGAATGCACCATATGGAAAGATGAGCAAATATACTGTAGATATAATGTAATATATGATAGTGTATTCAAATGTAATATTAAGAATATATAATGAAAAAAATACAAATACGGTGCCACCTGCACACAGTTCAATGCACAAACTTACTAAGTCCACATCCAAACGATACAAAAATAGACTAAAAAATTGATGGATGGATGGATGTATTATAATACATTATCCAGACCTGGTATGCTACCTTTCCCGTGGATGTATCATAAGAGCAATCAGGGGCGGTTGATAAGCGGAACAGAATCAGAAAGCCATATTGGCGTTTTTTCTGCCGTTGATGGCTTGCGTGTGTTGTCATTGGCTATGACGTCCTGGGAGGAGCGCAGAGAGGCGGAGACACGAAGTCGTGAAAACAGATTAAAACCAGCGTTTGAACCGTTGCCTCGGTTTGTCAGTAGTGTGAGAAACCTTACTTACTGAAGAAGTCTGGGTGCTGAAACAAGCTTTGAAGCTGCTTTTTGTCTGACACGAGTGATGCTGAACGATCAACACACCTGCGGCGCGAAGGTAAGGAGCGAACAAGCTAGCGGCTAGCGATAGCATTTGCGTTAGCGGCGAGTGTTAGCCTTCTCGTTTAAGGACTTCTTTTGACCTTATTTCCATTTTCTGTCGTTTTTATTGCATGGGTAAGAGTGTGTTTGTGTGTTTCCGTGACTGAGGCGTCCCTGACATGAGTTGTGGACCCCCAACGTGGATGGGTGAAAATTCAAGGAGCTCTTGATAGTCCGTTCAATCCCTGTTGTAATTGTTTAGTCACTTAACAGACATCTTACATCTCTTTGTAATTTTGTGTTCCACTCTGGTCCTTTTAACTTAGTTTATAGCGGTCTATCATCGTCATCGTTTTCTGTCTATTTATGGTCATTTTGTGTTACATTTAGTCTGTACCTGGCTGCTTCACACCCGGATGTCAACGTTAGCAACAGCGAATTTGAGGTGCCGCCACGGTCATTTTGACGAAAACTCAAGCTTTTGATAACTTTTAATCACCAAGACGTTAACAGTATACTGACTGAGTTTGAAGTCAATATGATCCGAATTTCGTCCACATACGACAAATTGAGCTCAATGGGGGATAACTTTTGATTGTTTCCAGGGCGCTATAGAGCCATTTTTCACCGCCCATGCACGAGACCTCTAAAATACACACATTTTTACCAGGTCTGACGCATGTGCAAAGTTTCATGAGTTTCTGAGCAATTGTAGGCCCCCAAAAAGGCGATTCATTTCGGACTATAATAATAAGAATCACGAATCAAGAAGCACAATTCCATTAGGGCCTTCACATGCTTTTGTGCTGGGGCCCTAATAAGAAAAGTGATATGTAATGGTAAAAGTAATCTAATATTAGAGGTAACAGTAAAAGTAAGCTGTAATATAAAAGCAATGCAGAAGATCTGTCTTCGTACAGTGAAGAAGTTCTTTCAGACCGGGACAGAGGCCTCGAGGTAATTCACAAACAACTTAACATAAACTGTCCAACACAGAGCACTAGCATCAAATTGTAAATGTTCAGTATAGTTGTTCATAAGTGTGATAATTCTAACTGTTGGTCAGAGGGTGATTTAATAATACTTTACAGTGTGTAGCAACCAGTTCTACACTTATTTACTTAAACAATTTCACATAAGCTGCTGCTAAGACCTTTGTAAATTTGGTTGTTATCCATTAAACGAAAACAACACAAAGACATTTTAAATATTTGTTATAAGAAGAAGAAGGTTGAAATGTGAAATAATGATTCTGTAAGTGACTGTCTGTGGTGGAAGGAATATTCAGACTATTTACTGAAGTATAATAAACATCACAAGTTAAAATCCTGTATTCAAAAACTTAACTGGTAGTTTATTATTGTTGTGCAGTTCACAGTAACATACATGATTGCCTCAGTGTTTAGTTGATAGACATGCAATTAATAATAATTTTACTTTTTCCCAAATATTTGTTGTTGTTGGTTCTTCAGGAGGTGATGACAGTCAGCAGTTTATTTTCTGAAACAGCCCTCTACTGTTTAAATGTGGTTCAGCTGTAATGTTGACTATAGTGTTTTCTTGGTTAAACTGTTGATGAGGAATAGGTAGTAGTGTATTGGTCATTTTCCTTTGTATGTTTCTCTTTGATTTCCTCCAGGTGTCACCACTTCATCCACGACATCGTCCACAATCGCAGAGACATGGTCCATGATCGGAGAGACATTGTTGAGGATGAGGGAGACATCGTCCACGATCAGAGACATTGTCTATGATTGCAGAGACCTTGTCAAAGATGAGAGAGACGTTGTCCATGATCAGAGACATTGTCCATGCTTCGTAGAGACCTTGCGATAGAATCGGCGGAGACGGGGGTCACCGATTTGACGGCATTGCCCGCGATCAGGGACATTGTTGATGACCACAGAGACACCGTCTATGATCTCAGAGACATCGTCCACGATCACAAAGACATAGTCCATGATCACAGAGACATTGTCCATAATCTCAGAGACATTGTCCGCGATCACAGAGACGTAGTCCACGATCACAGAGATGTAGTCCAAGATCGCAGAGAGTCTTCGTACAATGAAGACGTTCTTTCAGACCAAGACAGAGGCCTCCAGGTAATTCACAAACAGCTTTACATCAACTGTCCAACAGGGAGCACTGTTTAGTAAGGCACCAAATGGTCAAAAAATGTCATAGTATAGTAAGGCGTCAAAAAATTTCATAGTATAGTAAGGCACCAAATACCATCAAATTATGTCATGATATCGTAAGGCGTCAAAAACCATCATAAGATGTCATCAAAATATGTCCTAGTAGAGTAAGGCGTCAAAAACCAGGTTCAGGTGTAATGTTGAATTTTTATCTGTGTTTTCATGGTTAAACTGTTGATGAGGAATAGGTAGTAGTGTATTGATCATTTTCCTTTGTATGTTTCTCTTTGATTTCCTCCAGGTATCACCACTTCGGCCACAACATCGTCCACAATCGCAGAGACATGGTCCATGATCGGAGAGACATTGTTGAGGATGAGGGAGACATCGTCCACGATCAGAGACATTGTCTGTGATTGCAGAGACCTTGTCAAAGATGAGAGAGACGTTGTCCGTGATCAGAGACATTGTCCATGCTTCGTAGAGACCTTGCGATAGAATCGGCGGAGACGGGGGTCACCGATTTGACGGCATTGCCCGCGATCAGGGACATTGTTGATGACCACAGAGACACCGTCTATGATCTCAGAGACATCGTCCACGATCACAAAGACATAGTCCATGATCACAGAGACATTGTCCATAATCTCAGAGACATTGTCCGCGATCACAGAGACGTAGTCCACGATCACAGAGAGTCTTCGTACAATGAAGAAGTTCTTTCAGACCAAGACAGAGGCCTCCAGGTAATTCACAAACAGCTTTACATCAACTGTTCAACACAGAGCACTGTTTAGTAAGGCATCAAAAATGGCCAAAAAATGTCATAGTATAAGGGGTCACAGAAGGCCAAAAAATGTCATAGTATAGTAAGGCATAAAAACTGTCAAATAATGTCATAGTATAGTAAGGCATCGAAAACAGCCAGAAGTGTCATAGTATCATAAGGGGTCACAGAAGGCCAAAAAATGTCATAGTATAGTAGGGCATCAAAAATGGCCCAAAAATGTCATAGTATAGGGAGATGTTAAAAAATCTTAAAAAGGTGTCAAAAAACATCAAAAAATGTCATGGTATAGTAAGGCATCAAAAACAGCCAAAAGTATCATAGTATCATAAGGGGTCACAGAAGGCCAAAAAATGTCATAGTATAGTAGGGCATCAAAAACAGCCAAAAGTGTCATAGTATCATAAGGGGTCAAAGAAGGCCAAAAAATGTCATAGTATAGTAAGGCATCAAAAACCATTAAAAAATTTCATAGTATTATAAGGGGTCAGAGAAGGCCAAAAAATGTCATAGTATAGTAGGGCATCAAAAATGGCCCAAAAATGTCATAGTATAGGGAGGTGTTAAAAAATGCTAAAAAGGTGTCAAAAACCATCAAAAAATGTCATAGTATAGTAAGGCATCAAAAACCATCAAAAAATGTCATAGTATAGTAAGGCATAAAAACTGTCAAATAATGTCATAGTATAGCAAGGTGTCAAAAACCCATCAAAAATGTAGTATCATGTCAAAAATGTCATAGTATAGTAAGGCATAAAAACAGCCAAAAGTGTCATAGTATTATAAGGGGTCAGAGAAGGCCAAAAAATGTCATAGTATAGTAAGGCATAAAAACTGTCAAATAATGTCATAGTATAGCAAGGTGTCAAAAACCCATCAAAAATGTAGTATCATGTCAAAAATGTCATAGTATAGTAAGGCATCAAAAACAGCCAAAAGTGTCATAGTATCATAAGGGGTCAAAGAAGGCCAAAAAATGTCATAGTATAGTAGGGCATCAAAAATGGCCCAAAAATGTCATAGTATAGGGAGGTGTTAAAAAATGCTAAAAAGGTGTCAAAAACCATCAAAAAATGTCATAGTATAGTAAGGCATCAAAAACCATCAAAAAATGTCATAGTATAGTAAGGCATAAAAACTGTCAAATAATGTCATAGTATAGCAAGGTGTCAAAAACCCATCAAAAATGTAGTATCATGTCAAAAATGTCATAGTATAGTAAGGCATAAAAACAGCCAAAAGTGTCATAGTATTATAAGGGGTCAGAGAAGGCCAAAAAATGTCATAGTATAGTAAGGCATAAAAACTGTCAAATAATGTCATAGTATAGCAAGGTGTCAAAAACCCATCAAAAATGTAGTATCATGTCAAAAATGTCATAGTATAGTAAGGCATCAAAAACAGCCAAAAGTGTCATAGTACAGGGAGGTGTTAAAAAATGCTAAAAAGGTGTCAAAAACCATCAAAAAATGTCATTCTATAGTAAGGTTTTAAAAAATGTCATAGTATAGTAAGGCATCAAAAACCATTAAGAAATGTCATAGTATTATAAGGGGTCAGAGAAGGCCAAAAAATGTCATAGTATAGTAAGGCATCAAAAACCATCAAAAAATGTCATAGTATAGTAAGGTGTCAAAAACCCATCAAAAATGTAGTATCATGTCAAAAATGTCATAGTATAGTAAGGCATCAAAAACAGCCAGAAGTGTCATAGTATCATAAGGGGTCACAGAAGGCCAAAAAATGTCATAGTATAGTAAGGCATCAAAAATGGCCCAAAAATGTCATAGTACAGGGAGGTGTTAAAAAATGCTAAAAAGGTGTCAAAAACCATCAAAAAATGTCATAGTATAGTAAGGCATCAAAAACCATCAAAAAATGTCATAGTATAGTAAGGCATAAAAACTGTCAAATAATGTCATAGTATAGCAAGGTGTCAAAAACCCATCAAAAATGTAGTATCATGTCAAAAATGTCATAGTATAGTAAGGCATAAAAACAGCCAAAAGTGTCATAGTATTATAAGGGGTCAGAGAAGGCCAAAAAATGTCATAGTATAGTAAGGCATAAAAACTGTCAAATAATGTCATAGTATAGCAAGGTGTCAAAAACCCATCAAAAATGTAGTATCATGTCAAAAATGTCATAGTATAGTAAAGCATCAAAAACCATCAAAAAATGTCATAGTATAGCAAGGTGTCAAAAACCCATCAAAAATGTAGTATCATGTCAAAAATGTCATAGTATAGTAAGGCATCAAAAACCATTAAAAATGTCATAGTATAAGTAAGGCATCAAAAACAGCCAAAAGTGTCATAGTATCATAAGGGGTCAAAGAAGGCCAAAAAATGTCATAGTATAGTAGGCATCAAAAACAGCCAAAAAATGTCATAGTACAGGGAGGTGTTAAAAAATGCTAAAAAGGTGTCAAAAACCATCAAAAAATGTCATTCTATAGTAAGGTTTAAAAAATGTCATAGTATAGTAAGCATCAAAAACCATCAAAAAATGTCATAGTATAGTAAGGTGTCAAAAACCCATCAAAAATGTAGTATCATGTCAAAAATGTCATAGTATAGTAAGGCATCAAAAACCAGAAGTGTCATAGTATCATAAGGGGTCAGAGAAGGCCAAAAAATGTCATAGTATAGTAGGCATCAAAAATGGCCCAAAAATGTCATAGTATAGGGAGGTGTTAAAAAATGCTAAAAAGGTGTCAAAAACCATCAAAAAATGTCATAGTATAGTAAGGCATCAAAAACCATCAAAAAATGTCATAGTATAGTCATAAAAACTGTCAAATGTCATAGTATAGCAAGGTGTCAAAAACCCATCAAAAATGTAGTATCATTCAAAAATGTCATAGTATAGTAAAGGCATAAAAACAGCCAAAAGTGTCATAGTATTATAAGGTCAGAGAAGGCCAAAAAATGTCATAGTATAGTAAGGCATAAAAACTGTCAAATAATGTCATAGTATAGCAAGGTGTCAAAAACCCATCAAAAATGTAGTATCATGTCAAAAATGTCATAGTATAGTAAGGCATCAAAAACAGCCAAAAGTGTCATAGTATCATAAGGGTCAAAGAAGGCCAAAAAATGTCATAGTATAGTAGGGCATCAAAAATGGCCCAAAAATGTCATAGTATAGGGAGGTGTTAAAAAATGCTAAAAAGGTGTCAAAAACCATCAAAAAATGTCATAGTATAGTAAGGCATCAAAAACCATCAAAAAATGTCATAGTATAGTAAGGCATAAAAACTGTCAAATAATGTCATAGTATAGCAAGGTGTCAAAAACCCATCAAAAATGTAGTATCATGTCAAAAATGTCATAGTATAGTAAGGCATAAAAAACAGCCAAAAGTGTCATAGTATTATAAGGGGTCAGAAGGCCAAAAAATGTCATAGTATAGTAAGGCATAAAAACTGTCAAATAATGTCATAGTATAGCAAGGTGTCAAAAACCCATCAAAAATGTAGTATCATGTCAAAAATGTCATAGTATAGTAAGGCATCAAAAACAGCCAAAAGTGTCATAGT
>NW_026116004.1:0-22059 GCF_001640805.2 Lates calcarifer
CTATACTATGACATTTTTTTACTTTTTTGGACGCCATGTTATACTATGACATTTTTTTTTACCGTTTTGACACCTTACTGTACTATGACATTTTTGACAATTTTGGACGTCATACTATACTATGACAGTTTTTGACCGTTTTTGATGCCGTACTGTACTATGACATTTTTTGACTATTTTTGACACCTTAGTATACTATGACATTTTTTGACCATTTTTGACATCATACTATAATATGACGTTTTTTGACTATTTTGGACACCTTAGTATACTATGCCATTTTTTGATGATTTAGGACGCCATACTATACTAAGACATTTTTTGACCATTTTGGACATACTATACTATGACATTCTTTTTGACGATTTTGGACCACCATACTATACTATGACATTTTTTTGACAATTTTTGGACACCTTATTATACTATGACATTTTTTGACAATTTTGGACGTCATACTATACTATGACAGTTTTTGACCGTTTTTGATGCCGTACTGTACTATGACAGTTTTTGGATGCCGTACTGTACTATGACATTTTTTGACTATTTTTGACACCTTAGTATACTATGACATTTTTTGACCATTTTTGACATCATATTATAATATGACGTTTTTTGACTATTTTGGACGCCCATACTATACTATGACATTTTTTGACCGTTTTTGACATTTTAGTGTACTATGACATTTTTTGACCATTTTTGACATCATACTATAATATGAACGTTTTTTGACTATTTTGGACGCCATACTATACTATGACATGTTTTGACCATTTTTGACATCATACTATAATATGACGTTTTTTGACTATTTTGGACGCCATACTATACTATGACATTTTTTGACTATTTTTGACACCTTAGTATACTATGGCATTTTTTGACCATTTTTGATATCATACTATAATATGACGTTTTTTGACTATTTTGGACGCCATACTATACTATGACATTTTTTGACCATTTTGGACGTCATACTATACTATGACAGTTTTTGACCGTTTTTGATGCCATACTGTACTATGACATTTTTTGACAATTTTGGACGCCATACTATACTATGACATTTTTTGACCGTTTTTGATGCCGTACTGTACTATAACGTTTTTTGACTATTTTTGACACCTTAGTATACTATGACATTTTTTGATGATTTAGGACGCCATAATATACTAAGACATTTTTTGACCATTTTGGACATCATACTATACTATGACATTCTTTTTGACGATTTTGGACACCATACTATACTATGACATTTTTTGACCATTTTTGACACCTTAGTATACTATGACATTTTTTGACCGTTTTTGATGCCGTACTATGACATTTTTTGACTATTTTGACACCTTAGTATACTATGACATTTTTTGACCATTTTTGACATCATACTATAATATGACGTTTTTTGACTATTTTGGACGCCATACTATACTATGACATTTTTTGACCGTTTTTGACACCTTAGTATAGTATGACATTTTTTGACCATTTTTGACATCATACTATAATATGACGTTTTTTTGACTATTTTGGACACCTTAGTATACTATGACATTTTTTGATGATTTAGGACGCCATACTATACTAAGACATTTTTTGACCATTTTGGACATCATACTATACTATGACATTTTTTGACCATTTTTGACACCTTAGTATACTATGACATTTTTTGACCGTTTTTGATGCCTTACTGTACTATGACATTTTTTGACAATTTTGGACACCTTATTATACTATGACATTTTTTGACAATTTTGGACGCCATACTATACTATGACATTTTTTGACCATTTTTGATGCCGTACTGTACTATGACATTTTTTGACTATTTTTGACACCTTAGTATAGTATGACATTTTTTGACCATTTTTGACATCATTCTATAATATGACGTTTTTTGACTATTTTGGACGCCATACTATACTATGACATTTTTTGACCATTTTTGACATCATACTATAATATGACGTTTTTTGACTATTTTGGACGCCATACTATACTATGACATTTTTTGACTATTTTTGACACCTTAGTATACTATCGCATTTTTTGACCATTTTTGACATCATTCTATAATATGACGTTTTTTGACTATTTTGGACGCCATACTATACTATGACATTTTTTGACCATTTTTGACATCATATACTATAATATGACATTTTTTGACGATTTTGGACACCTTATTATACTATGACATTTTTTGACAATTTTGGACGTCATACTATACTATGACATTTTTTGACCGTTTTTGATGCCGTACTGTACTATGACGTTTTTTGACTATTTTTGACACCTTAGTATACTATGACATTTTTTGATGATTTAGGACGCCATACTATACTAAGACATTTTTTGGACATTTTGGACACCATACTATACTATGACATTTTTTGACCGTTTTTGACATCACACTATAATATGACGTTTTTTGACTATTTTGGACGCCATACTATACGATGACATGTTTTGACCCATTTTGGATGCCATACTATGACGTTTTTTGACAATTTTGGATGCCATACTATTCTATGACTATTACTAATATTAGTATTACTATTACTAATATACTATTTTTGACCACTTTTAATGCCATATAAAACTATGACATTTTTTGACCGTTTTTGATGCCGTACTGTACTATGACGTTTTTTGACTATTTTTGACACCTTAGTATACTATGACATTTTTTGACAATTTTGGACGCCATACTATACTATGACATTTTTTGACCATTTTTGATGCCGTACTGTACTATGACATTTTTTGACTATTTTTGACACCTTAGTATACTATGACATTTTTTGACCGTTTTTGACACCTTAGTATAGTATGACATTTTTTGACCATTTTTGACATCATACTATAATATGACGTTTTTTGACTATTTTGGACGCCATACTATACTATGACATTTTTTGACTATTTTTGACACCTTAGTATACTATCGCATTTTTTTGACCATTTTTGACATCATTCTATAATATGACGTTTTTTGACTATTTTGGACGCCATACTGTACTATGACATTTTTTGACGATTTTGGACACCTTATTATACTATGACATTTTTTGACAATTTTGGACGTCATACTATACTATGACATTTTTGACCATTTTTGACATCATACTATAATATGACGTTTTTTGACTATTTTGGACGCCATACTGTACTATGACATTTTTTGACGATTTTGGACACCTTATTATACTATGACATTTTTTGACAATTTTGGACGTCATACTATACTATGACATTTTTTGACCGTTTTTGATGCCGTACTGTACTATGACGTTTTTTGACTATTTTGACACCTTAGTATACTATGACATTTTTTGATGATTTAGGACGCCATACTATACTAAGACATTTTTTGGACATTTTGGACACCATACTATACTATGACATTTTTTGACCGTTTTTGACATCACACTATAATATGACGTTTTTTGACTATTTTGGACGCCATACTATACGATGACATTTTTTGACCATTTTGGATGCCATACTATGACGTTTTTTGACAATTTTGGATGCCATACTATTCTATGACTATTACTAATATTAGTATTACTATTACTAATATACTATTTTTGACCACTTTTAATGCCATATAAAACTATGACATTTTTTGACCGTTTTTGATGCCGTACTGTACTATGACGTTTTTTGACTATTTTTGACACCTTAGTATACTATGACATTTTTTGATGATTTACGACGCTATATTATACTAAGACATTTTTTGGACATTTTGGACACCATACTATACTATGACATTTTTTGACAGTTTTTGACACCTTAGTATACTAAGACATTTTTTGACCGTTTTTGACACCTTAGTATACTATGACATTTTTTTGACGATTTTGGACACCTTATTACACTATGACATTTTTTGATGATTTAGGACGCCATACTATACTATGACATTTTTTGGACATTTTGGACACCATACTATAATATGACGTTTTTTGACTATTTTGGACACCTTATTACACTATGACATTTTTTGACCGTTTTTGACACCTTAGTATACTATGACATTTTTTGACCATTTTTGACATCATACTATAATATGACGTTTTTTGACTATTTTGGACGCCATACTATACTATGACATTTTTTGACCATTTTTGACATCATACTATAATATGACGTTTTTTGACTATTTTGGACGCCATGCTATACTATGACATTTTTTTACTTTTTTGGACGCCATGTTATACTATGACATTTTTTTTTACCGTTTTTGACACCTTACTGTACTATGACATTTTTTGACAATTTTGGACGTCATACTATACTATGACAGTTTTTGACCGTTTTTGATGCCGTACTGTACTATGACATTTTTTGACTATTTTTGACACCTTAGTATACTATGACATTTTTTGACCATTTTTGACATCATACTATAATATGACGTTTTTTGACTATTTTGGACACCTTAGTATACTATGCCATTTTTTGATGATTTAGGACGCCATACTATACTAAGACATTTTTTGACCATTTTGGACATCATACTATACTATGACATTCTTTTTGACGATTTTGGACACCATACTATACTATGACATTTTTTGACAATTTTGGACACCTTATTATACTATGACATTTTTTGACAATTTTGGACGTCATACTATACTATGACAGTTTTTGACCGTTTTTGATGCCGTACTGTACTATGACAGTTTTTGACCGTTTTTGATGCCGTACTGTACTATGACATTTTTTGACTATTTTTGACACCTTAGTATACTATGACATTTTTTGACCATTTTTGACATCATATTATAATATGACGTTTTTTGACTATTTTGGACGCCATACTATACTATGACATTTTTTGACCGTTTTTGACATCTTAGTGTACTATGACATTTTTTGACCATTTTTGACATCATACTATAATATGACGTTTTTTGACTATTTTGGACGCCATACTATACTATGACATGTTTTGACCATTTTTGACATCATACTATAATATGACGTTTTTTGACTATTTTGGACGCCATACTATACTATGACATTTTTTGACTATTTTTGACACCTTAGTATACTATGGCATTTTTTGACCATTTTTGATATCATACTATAATATGACGTTTTTTGACTATTTTGGACGCCATACTATACTATGACATTTTTTGACCATTTTGGACGTCATACTATACTATGACAGTTTTTGACCGTTTTTGATGCCATACTGTACTATGACATTTTTTGACAATTTTGGACGCCATACTATACTATGACATTTTTTGACCGTTTTTGATGCCGTACTGTACTATAACGTTTTTTGACTATTTTGACACCTTAGTATACTATGACATTTTTTGATGATTTAGGACGCCATAATATACTAAGACATTTTTTGACCATTTTGGACATCATACTATACTATGACATTCTTTTTGACGATTTTGGACACCATACTATACTATGACATTTTTTGACCATTTTTGACACCTTAGTATACTATGACATTTTTTGACCGTTTTTGATGCCGTACTATGACATTTTTTGACTATTTTTGACACCTTAGTATACTATGACATTTTTTGACCATTTTTGACATCATACTATAATATGACGTTTTTTGACTATTTTGGACGCCATACTATACTATGACATTTTTTGACCGTTTTTGACACCTTAGTATAGTATGACATTTTTTGACCATTTTTGACATCATACTATAATATGACGTTTTTTTGACTATTTTGGACACCTTAGTATACTATGACATTTTTTGATGATTTAGGACGCCATACTATACTAAGACATTTTTTGACCATTTTGGACATCATACTATACTATGACATTTTTTGACCATTTTTGACACCTTAGTATACTATGACATTTTTTGACCGTTTTTGATGCCTTACTGTACTATGACATTTTTTGACAATTTTGGACACCTTATTATACTATGACATTTTTTGACAATTTTGGACGCCATACTATACTATGACATTTTTTGACCATTTTTGATGCCGTACTGTACTATGACATTTTTTGACTATTTTTGACACCTTAGTATAGTATGACATTTTTTTGACCATTTTTGACATCATTCTATAATATGACGTTTTTTGACTATTTTGGACGCCATACTATACCATGACATTTTTTGACCATTTTTGACATCATACTATAATATGACGTTTTTTGACTATTTTGGACGCCATACTATACTATGACATTTTTTGACTATTTTTGACACCTTAGTATACTATCGCATTTTTTGACCATTTTTGACATCATTCTATAATATGACGTTTTTTGACTATTTTGGACGCCATACTATACTATGACATTTTTTGACCATTTTTGACATCATACTATAATATGACGTTTTTTGACTATTTTGGACGCCATACTGTACTATGACATTTTTTGACGATTTTGGACACCTTATTATACTATGACATTTTTTGACAATTTTGGACGTCATACTATACTATGACATTTTTTGACCGTTTTTGATGCCGTACTGTACTATGACGTTTTTTGACTATTTTTGACACCTTAGTATACTATGACATTTTTTGATGATTTAGGACGCCATACTATACTAAGACATTTTTTGGACATTTTGGACACCATACTATACTATGACATTTTTTGACCGTTTTTGACATCACACTATAATATGACGTTTTTTGACTATTTTGGACGCCATACTATACGATGACATGTTTTGACCATTTTGGATGCCATACTATGACGTTTTTGACAATTTTGGATGCCATACTATTCTATGACTATTACTAATATTAGTATTACTATTACTAATATACTATTTTTGACCACTTTTAATGCCATATAAAACTATGACATTTTTTGACCGTTTTTGATGCCGTACTGTACTATGACGTTTTTTGACTATTTTTGACACCTTAGTATACTATGACATTTTTTGACAATTTTGGACGCCATACTATACTATGACATTTTTTGACCATTTTTGATGCCGTACTGTACTATGACATTTTTTGACTATTTTTGACACCTTAGTATACTATGACATTTTTTGACCGTTTTTGACACCTTAGTATACTATGACATTTTTTGACGATTTTGGACACCTTATTATACTATGACATTTTTTGACAATTTTGGACGTCATACTATACTATGACATTTTTTGACCGTTTTTGACATCATACTATAATATGACGTTTTTTGACTATTTTGGACGCCATACTGTACTATGACATTTTTTGACGATTTTGGACACCTTATTATACTATGACATTTTTTGACAATTTTGGACGTCATACTATACTATGACATTTTTTGACCGTTTTTGATGCCGTACTGTACTATGACGTTTTTTGACTATTTTTGACACCTTAGTATACTATGACATTTTTTGATGATTTAGGACGCCATACTATACTAAGACATTTTTTGGACATTTTGGACACCATACTATACTATGACATTTTTTGACCGTTTTTGATGCCGTACTGTACTATGACGTTTTTTGACTATTTTTGACACCTTAGTATACTATGACATTTTTTGATGATTTAGGACGCCATACTATACTAAGACATTTTTTGGACATTTTGGACACCATACTATACTATGACATTTTTTGACCGTTTTTGACATCACACTATAATATGACGTTTTTTGACTATTTTGGACGCCATACTATACGATGACATGTTTTGACCATTTTGGATGCCATACTATGACGTTTTTTGACAATTTTGGATGCCATACTATTCTATGACTATTACTAATATTAGTATTACTATTACTAATATACTATTTTTGACCACTTTTAATGCCATATAAAACTATGACATTTTTTGACCGTTTTTGATGCCGTACTGTACTATGACGTTTTTTGACTATTTTTGACACCTTAGTATACTATGACATTTTTTGACAATTTTGGACGCCATACTATACTATGACATTTTTTGACCATTTTTGATGCCGTACTGTACTATGACATTTTTTGACCATTTTTGATGCCGTACTGTACTATGACATTTTTTGACTATTTTTGACACCTTAGTATACTATGACATTTTTTGACCGTTTTTGACACCTTAGTATAGTATGACATTTTTTGACCATTTTTGACATCATACTATAATATGACGTTTTTTGACTATTTTGGACGCCATACTGTACTATGACATTTTTTGACGATTTTGGACACCTTATTATACTATGACATTTTTTGACAATTTTGGACGTCATACTATACTATGACATTTTTTGACCGTTTTTGACATCATACTATAATATGACGTTTTTTGACTATTTTGGACGCCATACTGTACTATGACATTTTTTGACGATTTTGGACACCTTATTATACTATGACATTTTTTGACAATTTTGGACGTCATACTATACTATGACATTTTTTGACCGTTTTTGATGCCGTACTGTACTATGACGTTTTTTGACTATTTTTGACACCTTAGTATACTATGACATTTTTTGATGATTTAGGACGCCATACTATACTAAGACATTTTTTGGACATTTTGGACACCATACTATACTATGACATTTTTTGACCGTTTTTGACATCACACTATAATATGACGTTTTTTGACTATTTTGGACGCCATACTATACGATGACATTTTTTGACCATTTTGGATGCCATACTATGACGTTTTTTGACAATTTTGGATGCCATACTATTCTATGACTATTACTAATATTAGTATTACTATTACTAATATACTATTTTTGACCACTTTTAATGCCATATAAAACTATGACATTTTTTGACCGTTTTTGATGCCGTACTGTACTATGACGTTTTTTGACTATTTTTGACACCTTAGTATACTATGACATTTTTTGATGATTTACGACGCTATATTATACTAAGACATTTTTTGGACATTTTGGACACCATACTATACTATGACATTTTTTGACCGTTTTTGACATCATACTATACTATGACATTCTTTTTACTTTTTGGACGCCATACTACGACATTTTTGACCATTTTCAACGCTGCGATACTATAACATTTTTTGACCGTTTTTGATGCCTTAGGATACTATGATGTTTTTTGACAATTTTTGACACCTTAGTTTACTAAGACATTTTTTGACAATTTTGGACGCCATACCATACTATGACATTTTTGACCATTTTTAATGTCATACTATACTATGATATTTTTTGGACATTTTGACAGATTTTGACGCCTTACCATGTGATAACATTTTTCCACATTCCACCTTACAATACTATGGCATTTTTTGATGGTTTTTAATATCTTATTATATGACATTTTGAACCATTTTTGATGCTGTGCTATACTTTGACATGCATCTTAAAACAAAGGAACTATCTTAAAGCAGCCATTTTACCTTTGCTGTCCACAGACACACATATTCACACACTCACATTCTACAAGGTGTTTGTGGCTTGGGTTAGATTTTGGATTTGAGTTCTGATATTGCACTGTTTGTCATTTCATTTAGATATTTTGCTAATTAAATCTATTACTGTGTACATAGTCCTATTTGTACTAATCATATTGTTTATAATTTTTGTATATATAATCTTGTTTTATATCTTGTCTTGTTTATATCATGTCTTCTTCTATTTTTGCTGCTGCAACACTGAATTTCTCCACTGTGGGACTAATAAAGGATTATTTTACTCTTACTTAAATAAATACTTCTGAACACTGAATATTTTGTCTGTTTAATATTGTATGAAAGTGACTATTTTTAGCCAGAGACCACTTGTAGCCAGAGGTTAGGGTTAGGGTTACAGGTTTTAACCGCTTGTAGCCAGAGGTTAGGGTTAGGGTTACAGCTTTTTTGCCACTTGTAGCTAGAGGTTAGGGTTAGGGTTACAGCTCTTAGCCAGAGGTTAGGGTTAGGGTTATAGCTTTTTTTGCCAGTTGTAACTAGAGGTTAGGGTTAGGGTTAGGGTTACAGCTTTTAGCCAGAGGTTAGGGTTAGGGTTATAGCTTTTTTTGCCAGTTGTAACTAGAGGTTAGGGTTAGGGTTAGGGTTACAGCTTTTAGCCAGAGGTTAGGGTTAGGGTTACAGGTTTTAACTGCTTGTAGCCAGAGGTTAGGGTTAGGGTTACAGCTCTTAGCCAGAGGTTAGGGTTAGGGTTATAGCTTTTTTTTGCCAGTTGTAACTAGAGGTTAGGGTTAGGGTTACAGCTTTTAGCCAGAGGTTAGGGTTAGGGTTACAGGTTTTAACCGCTTGTAGCCAGAGGTTAGGGTTAGGGTTACAGCTCTTAGCCAGAGGTTAGGGTTAGGGTTATAGCTTTTTTTGCCAGTTGTAACTAGAGGTTAGGGTTAGGGTTACAGCTCTTAGCCAGAGGTTAGGGTTAGGGTTACAGGTTTTAACCGCTTGTAGCCAGAGGTTAGGGTTAGGGTTACAGCTCTTAGCCAGAGGTTAGGGTTAGGGTTATAGCTTTTTTTGCCAGTTGTAACTAGAGGTTAGGGTTAGGGTTACAGCTCTTAGCCAGAGGTTAGGGTTAGGGTTACAGGTTTTAACCGCTTGTAGCCAGAGGTTAGGGTTAGGGTTACAGCTCTTAGCCAGAGGTTAGGGTTAGCTTTTTTTGCCAGTTGTAACTAGAGGTTAGGTTAGGTTACAGCTCTTAGCCAGAGGTTAGGGTTAGGGTTACAGCTTTTAGCCAGAGGTTAGGGTTAGGGTTACAGGTTTTAACTGCTTGTAGCCAGAGGTTAGGGTTAGGGTTACAGCTCTTAGCCAGAGGTTAGGGTTAGGGTTATAGCTTTTTTTGCCAGTTGTAACTAGAGGTTAGGGTTAGGGTTACAGCTTTTAGCCAGAGGTTAGGGTTAGGGTTACAGGTTTTAACTGCTTGTAGCCAGAGGTTAGGGTTAGGGTTACAGCTCTTAGCCAGAGGTTAGGGTTACAGGTTTTAACCGCTTGTAGCCAGAGGTTAGGGTTAGGGTTATAGCTTTTTTTGCCAGTTGTAACTAGAGGTTAGGGTTAGGGTTACAGCTCTTAGCCAGAGGTTAGGGTTAGGGTTACAGGTTTTAACCGCTTGTAGCCAGAGGTTAGGGTTAGGGTTACAGCTCTTAGCCAGAGGTTAGGGTTAGGGTTATAGCTTTTTTTGCCAGTTGTAACTAGAGATTAGGGTTAGGGTTAGGGTTAGGGTTACAGCTCTTAGCCAGAGGTTAGGGTTAGGGTTATAGCTTTTTTTGCCAGTTGTAACTAGAGGTTAGGGTTAGGGTTAGGGTTAGGGTTACAGCTCTTAGCCAGAGGTTAGGGTTAGGGTTATAGCTTTTTTTGCCAGTTGTAACTAGAGGTTAGGGTTAGGGTTACTGCTTTTAGCTGCTCATAGCCAGATGGTTAGGGTTATAGGTTTTAGTTGCTTGTAGCCAGAGGTTAGGGTTAGGGTTATAGCTTTTTTGTCAGTTGTAACTAGAGGTTAGGGTTAGGGTTATAGCGTTTTTTTGTCAGTTGTAGCTAGAGGTTATGGTTAGGGTTACTGCTTTTAGCTGCTTGCAGCCAGAGATTAGGGTTAGGGTTACGGCTTTTAGCCACTTGTAACTAGAGGTTAGGGTCAAAGCTATTTGCCAGAGATGAGAGTTTTTAGCCTCAATTATACATTTTAACTGCAAACTGCAACAAGAAAGTAGTTGGTCAACTCAAACATTAAGCTGCAAAACTTTATTGAGTCTGTTCCAGACAACATTTAACAAACAACAGCAAAAATGATGACACGTTTGACCACTTGAAGACACTTTTTTCTATTCTCTCACCCCACATTTGCTGTAGTGATGAACATATGCTTAGTCAAGTCTTAGACATCTCTAACAACATTTAAGTACTTTTGTTATCCTCTTCAGGTGACGTCTTCTCCTCCTCCTGCAGAGACAGAACATGTTAGTCACAGAAACTGTCCAAAGCTTTAAGTCCTGAAACTACAAACATTATTGAAGAAGAAAAAGAAAGTTTAATTATTTTTCAAATGCTTCTATTATTACAACTTTTCCTAATCTTATTACAAATAATATTCCAAATTATTTCTTACATTTGACAGACAGTATGACATTTTCTGACACTGACCACAAAGTAGACAATTTTGGACGCCATGCTATACGATATCTTTTGACCATCTTTAACACCATAGTATACTATGACATTTTTTTGGCCGTTTTTGATGCCTTACTAAACATTTTTGATGCCTTACTATACTGTAACATGTTTACATTCATTTTGGATAACTAATACTTCTACATTGCCTTTATATTACAGATTAATTTTAGTATAACTTCACAGATTACTTTTTTCCATTACGTTACTTTTATATTACATATTTGATGCTAAATACATTGAATACTTTAATACTACAGATAACTTTAACTATTACATCCTTCTTCTGATATTAATAGTTAGTTTTATTTCTTTTAAATAACATTACTTCTATTAATACAGATTAGAATTAAGAAATATTTTATTGATCTCATTTTTAAAGAAACATTTTCTTACCTTCACCTTTGGTGGATCCTGTTGTTTCTGTGAATTCAACTGAAACACACAGAACATTTGTTTAAAACCAGGTTTTTCCAAAAAAAAAAAAAAAAAAAAAACATGAATCAAAAATAACTATTACTAACAAGGTTTAACTGGTCATTATTTTGCCAATACTTTAAGGTAAGAGTCTTTTTATTCTTAAATTCTTTCTTTTCTTTGAACTGTTCTTACATGAACTCTGTAAATAAACTTAATTAATGGGTCAAGTCTGTTTTTTGATAAAGAGTAAATCAAATACTGAACATAAACAGTTTAATGTCAGTGTTCTGTTGTTGGACAGTTGTTGTAAAGCTGTTTGTGAATTACCTGGAGGCCTCTGTCCTGGTCTCACAGAACTTCTTCATTGTATGAGGACTCTGTGATTGTGGACGATGTCTCTGAGATCACTGACAATGTCTCCATGCTGTTAAATCAGTGACTCCCATCACCGCTGATTCTTGCGCAGAGCTCTGCGAAGCATGGGACAATGTCTCTCCGATCATGGACCATGTCTCTGATCGTGGACGATGTCTCCCTCATCCTCAACAATGTCTCTCCGATCATGGACCATGTCCCTGCGATCATAGATGACGTCTCTGCGATCGCGGACAATGTCTCTGAGATTATGGACAAAGTCTCGGGGACCAAGTCACCACGAGTCATGGACAATGTCTCTGATCGAGGACGATGTCTCCCTCATCCTCAACAATGTCTCTCCGATCATGGACCATGTCTCTGCGATCATGGACGATGTTGTGGACGAAGTGGTGACACCTGGAGGAAATCAAAGAGAAACATAAAAAGGAAAATGATCAGTACACTACTACCTATTCCTCATCAACAGTTTAACTATGAAAAATCTGGCAAACATTCAACATTACAGCAGCTGAAACACAACATTTAACAAAACTTTAGAGGCCGTTTCAGAAAATCAACAGTTGACTGTCATCACCTCCTGAAGAACCAACAACAACAAATATTTGATAAAAAGTCAAATGATTATTAATTGTCTATCAACTGATCACTGAAGCAGTCACATATGTTTCTGTGAAGTGCACAACAATAAACACTAAAAATAAGAAACACTATCAGTTAAATAACTTTTTGAATGCAGGATATTAACTTGTTTTCCATAAACCGAGACCTTATCTAAGTCCAGGCTGTGCAGCTGTGACCATCTCTGACTTCTGTATCATGTTTATACACACAACTGTGGGTCAATAGACAGCTATCAGGAATGGACTCAGAGCACAAACGCACTTTAACCCATGCAAACAGAAAAGCCCAATGGCATCACTGAAACGTGTGGCTAATGTTAACGCTGACATCCAGGTGTAAAGCAGCCAGCTAAAGACACAATATAACACAACATGAACATGTTCAGTTTGTCAGAGTCACAAAGAAAAGAGTTCACCTTCAGATTTGATGCACTGATTTTTATTTTTACAATATTAAAGACAATTTTCTATTTAATAGTGTAGAATTAGAATTAGAATAAATAAATACATGGATGAATAATTAATAATCCTTCAGCTGTGGAGAACAGTGAACAAACAGAAGTGTTAGTAATAACAGGAAATTATGCAGAACTATAACACTGCACATATGAAGATGCCTGTCAATATAAAAAGTAAAGAAATTAATTGTAAAATCTCAGTAATACCTTTACCTGCCAAGTCATAGTTACACATGATCACTGTCTCTTTTAAAAAGTGTCCAAAACAGTTTGAAGTGATTTTAGTCTAAAGCTTCAAATTGAATGACTCATTTTCCACATTTCATCACAAATAAACTGATGCTCAACACAAATTAACACGGTATTAACGATCTCAGCGTTAAGAACTGTCTGACTTTATGGATCATTATCTTCACTGTTGGCTGCTGTTGTCATTTGTACTTTGATTTAAAGGCTAGCGCTGCTGAAGTTCTATTATACATCCTTGAAGTCTGCAGCACTCATGAACGAGCCGCACCAGAACACAATTCCCAGACTGCTCATTGGTTTGTTACACATAACGGTTGACAGACGAGCCAGCAGACATGCTTGTTATTTGGCCTATCGGCTTCTGGCTGTGAGTCACGAATGATCTTGAGTACGGGCTGGAGAGTCAAGAATCTGATGATTCCTGATGTGTTTAGTGTTTCAGGGTCGTATTATTGCAGATTTATGAATAAAGACATTGTGGCCATTTTGTTGGCCGACCCCTGACGACATAACGGTCATCGCAGCTTCCTGCTGCGGCAGCGCAGGAGGCTGCAGAAGGTTTTCCTGAAGGTGATGTTGCACAGAGCGTAGCAGCCGGGGTTGATGGTGCTGTTGATGTAGGTCAGCCAGTATCCTGTGGTCCACAGACTGTTGGGGATACAGAAGTGACAGAAGGTGGCGATGACGGCCATGATGTTGTACGGCGCCCAAGTGAGGATGAAGGCCAGCAGGATGGCCAGGATGGTCTTGGTCACCCTCCTCTCCCTCGCCATCACTCGACGCCTCCTCCTCTCCTGAGACCTGAAGCTGGGACTGGTGGAGAACACTGCAGACGCCTTCCTGTGGAGGTCGGCGTTGGATGACGAGTCGTTCTCGATCTTGTTGTAGTCTTCGTCTCGGCGGGGGCGGGTCCGAGTCAGACAGACGTCCGTTGGCTCTGACGTGTCTCCGGGACTTCTGGACGCTCTGTGGTTCCTTCTTGTCTTCGGAGTGCTAGACTCTGACTGGTTCTGAGACAGGTCTGAGCCAGGGTCACTAGTCACCCAGCTGCGTCGTTTCAGGAGGAAGTCTTTAACGGACGGACTGGATGTCCTGAGTGTGCCTCGCTCTGACCGGAGCATGCTCAGGCGGCTGCGGCTGGCGGTGGACAGGCGGCTGTACAGGACGATCATGGTGAAGGCCGGCAGGTAGAAGGAAGGAAGCGTTGTCCCCAGAGTGACGGCGGGACTGACCAGCAGCTGTGTGTAACACTTCCCATCAGGGACGACTCGTCGGCCCCCGGCGGTCTGCCAGCAGAGGATGGCGGGGGCCCACAGGACAAAGGACAGCAGCCAGGCGGCGCCAATCATTAGACCGGCTATCGCGCCCGTCCGCCGTACCGGGTAGCTGAGTGGCCGCGTCATGCAGAAGTACCGATCCAGACTGATGATCAGCAGGTTCATGACGGAGGCACTGCTCACCACGTAGTCCACAACGAGCCACATGTCGCAGAGCGCAGCCCCCAGGGGCCAGTGGCCCCGCAGCAGGTAGAGCGTGTACAGGTTCATGGAGAGCAGGCCAATGATCAGGTCGGCCACTGCCAGGCTCAACAGGAAGTAGTTGTTGATGGTCCGCAGGTGGCGGTTGACCTTGATGGACAGGAGGACCAGCGTGTTGCCTAGCACGGTGATGATGCTGAGGGAGGTGGTTACCATGACGATGAGGATCAGCTGAGCGGTGCTGTACGGACACGCCGCTCTGATTGGAGGCCGACAGGAGGCATTAACGCAGGGGCGGAGCCAAGCTGAGGCATTCAGGTCTGGTTCAGGTGCTGGTCCCATGTTTCCTACAAAATAAAACACACGGACTCAGACTGATTCTGAAGAAAAAACAAAGGAGAGAAGTCAACTACGACTCCCAAGATGCATTTCACTGCACAAACAGCCAATCACAGAGCTTCACAGTCTGTGAGCTGAAGTTTCCACTTTGTAGAAAACTGATAAAACATTCAGCTGTTTAACCTCTGACTGACTTCTTCTCCACGGCATCGACAGCTGAGGCTCATGGGTAATGTAGTATTTAGATGGAGCTGAAATCATTCACAACATAAATCTGTCATCCAGTTTCCCCAGGTAGAAATAATGAAGCATCAAAACTGTACTTCAACTAATAAATAATATAATGAGTTGACTAATCAATGAGTTGATCAGCAGAACATTAATCAGAATCTATTCTAATGATCATTTAAATCAAAGTCTCCAAACGTTTGATGGTTAAAGTGTCTCAGTGAACTGGTTCTTCCTCCAGCTCTGGTGTCAGAAATATTTCTCGTTATTTTACTGATTAAAAGAGAAAATAACCATCAGATTAATCAATAATGAAATGAATCATTCAAACTTCAGTCAGTGCTGTTTCCTGGGGGCACAGGGACGAACCTTCAGCGGCCACTGGGGGGCAGCATTTCTGCAGGTTCATCAATTAAAGACTTAAAAAAACCATGAAGACATGAAGTTCGACTGTTCATCGATATGAATGAATGACTGTTTATATCACATTGTTTTCAGCAGTTTCCAGCTGAATGTGACAATAATTTGTAATGATGTCATTAATCTAATGAATGTGAGCTGGACCCTGATCAGCTGCATTAAAATGACTGGACGTACTCAGCACTGAGCTTCATCATATTTAACACTTTCAGAAGAACTGAATCAAAACCTGCAGAGACTGAGGCTGCAAATGGTTATTTTTATTATTGATAAATCTGATGATTATTGTCTTGATTAATCATTAGTCTATAGAATCTGCAGTGACGTCGTCAAACGTCTTGTTGTGTTTGACCAACAGTTTAAAACCAGAGACTCAGTTCACTGTGACAGAGGAACCAGAGAAAAAACAATTAATCAATTGATCGCCAAGAAATGAATTTTCTGTGGATCAATCATTACAGCTTTTTCAGTGTAGAAACACTGTTACAGTAAAACTCCTGCATTCACAGTCAGTCCAACAGCATCAGCATCAGAACGTTAAGTACTCGTGATGCAGAATGAGTCGTGTCAGATCATAAACACTGATGCATCAGTGTCTCCATCACTTTCCTGTTACAGCTGATTTTAATGACTCTTTATGAACATGGGAAACCGGAGAATTTCCTGCTCTTTATTAATAAACAGAACAATTCAGGAGAAGAAAACTACAGCTACAGTATTTCCTTCTGAGACGTAGCGGAGAAACATAAAGTGACAGAAAACTCATCAGTGTTGATGTAAAAATCATCTTTGATATTTAAAAATATTAAAATCTGAAGATAAAAATTAATTTCCCAACAGAGTTCAGAGACTTACCGCTGGTCCTGGAGCAGCTGAGTTCAGCTCAGTGTGTTGGTCCTCAGGAAGCAGCAGCTGTTTATATTCAGCCTCAGTGTCATTAAGAGAGTCTCCTCTGCTGCTGTAACTGACCTCAGATCAGTCTCAGGTTCACGTGGGACGTAATGACACATTACTGAGAACACAGCTTCCGTTACCATCTGAACTCATCCATCTCAGCCGTCAGTCGTTCAGACACAAACTGATCCTGGATCAGAGACGTCAGCTGGATCTGATGACGGAGAAGAAAACAGATGTACTGTTAATAAAGAGAGAACGCAGACCAACTCACCTCTCACCTGGCTGCGCTGACACACAGGTGCACTCTGGTACGCTGTGACATCACTGCCTCCTTCGTCTCCTTCACACAGGTGAGTCTGAGTGAACTTTGACCTGTGAAATCTCACAGCTGTCCCACGTCCAGATGATCAGTTTTCTGAAAATGCTGAAATATCCACCTCAGCATTAAAAAGACATTATCCAGGTGCAATATGGGAAATGTAGGAGCCAGTGTTTTTGGACTAAAAGTCAGAGCAGCTCCACCTCTGCTGCTCAGACTTAGACTGTTTTAATCAGACTGAAATCACTAACACTTCAGATCTGGAGCCTGAGCTCAGTTACAACCAGGAGCTGTACTTTACTCAGTTACTTCAGAACATTAAGTTACTGAGGTGTTTATGTTCTGTCTCCACGACAACGATGATCCACTGATCAACTAACAACAATTACACAGAGATTATTTATGTTCCTGGTTCATGAGGCCTGACTGATAACTGATCTATGACTGACTGATGAGCTGATTGATGACTGATTGATGACTGATCTATGACTGATTGATTAGCTGATTGATGAGCTGATTGATTAGCTGATTGATGAGCTGATTGATGACTAATTGATGACTGATTGATGACTGATCTATGACTGATTGATTAGCTGATTGATGAGCTGATTGATGACTAATTGATGACTGATTGATGACTGATTGATGACTGACTGATGAGCTGATTGATGAGCTGATTGATGAGCTGACTGATGACTGATTGATTAGCTGATTGATGAGCTGATTGATGACTGACTGATGAGCTGATTGATGACTAATTGATGACTGATTGATGACTGATTGATGACTGACTGATGACTGATTGATGAGCTGATTGATTAGCTGATTGATGACTGATTGATGAGCTGATTGATGACTGATTGATTAGCTGATTGATGAGCTGACTGATGAGCTGATTGATTAGCTGATTGATTAGCTGATTGATGACTAATTGATGACTGATTGATGACTGATTGATTAGCTGATTGATTAGCTGATTGATGACTGATTGATTAGCTGACTGATGACTGATTGATTAGCTGATTGATGAGCTGACTGATGACTGATCTATGACTGATTGATTAGCTGATTGATGACTGATTGATGAGCTGATTGATTAGCTGATTGATGACTAATTGATGACTGAATGATGACTGATTGATGACTGATTGATTAGCTGATTGATGACTAATTGATGACTGACTTATGACTGATTGATGACTGATTGATGACTGATTGATGACTGATTGATTAGCTGATTGATGAGCTGACTGAAGACTGATCTATGACTGATTGATTAGCTGATTGATGAGCTGATTGATGACTGACTGATGACTGATTGATGACTGATTGATTAGCTGATTGATGACTAATTGATGACTGATTGATGACTGATTGATGAGTTGGTGTCCTGAGGTTCATCAGCTCTCGCTGCCTCCACCTTCACTCCACCTCTGATTCTGGTTCAGCTCCATCTGAGAAAATCACCGTCGTCCTCTGAATGTGGATCTGAACTCGTCCCTGTTCACCTGATGTGGACCCTCAGACCATGACCTCTGACCCCTGATGGAGGAGGAGCTCAGCGGACGCCATTTTGACTCAGGTGATGAGGTTTTCTCAGACAGAGCTGGAACAGAGAAACCAGAGTTTAATAGTGGATTCACTCCCTGATGTTACTGTTGCCTGATATTTGTCGTATTCTGTTTACTGGGATCCACAGCTCGTTATTCACATCATCATCATCATCAGGAGAGAAACGATCTGAAGGTTTTCTGGGTCCGGTTTGACTCGTGTTCCTGCCTCTGACGTCTGAAGACTTTAACAACTCAAAGATGAAGAATCAAAGAACTAAAACTCAGGAATTTGCCCGATAAATTATTTATTAGCTTTGAATCTAAATGACTACCTGAGTGTGTGTTTACATCACTGTCTGCTAATAAAAGCTGAGATTAACAGGAGATAAAAGATTTGGAGCTCGACACATGAATATTCCTCCAGACTGGAACCAGCTGATTTTTTTAAACACATTATGGATGAATCATGACTGAATCACCGTCAACGACTCCACCTGGTCACAGAAAAACTCTCAAAGCTCTTTAATTACATCACGTCTAAAAGTCAAAGCAGAGAATCGCAGCTGTACAAACTCCACAGTCTGACAGAGCAGGGTTTGGTGACAGGTGTACCTTCCTTATTTATCTGTTGCATTGTTGAAAACGGTGACGCTCTGTTCATCATTCACAAGAGAAGAAGGGGGAGGAGGGGGGAGGGTAAAGTCACCCCCCTCCCTCCCCCAAACACACACAAAACAGACACAACATCACCCAAACAACGTTTTTAAAATGTTCATTGATCAAGTAAAGCCAGGAGGAGCATTCAGATCACCTGCTGTTTGTGTTTCTCTTTACATGCAGCTGCTGTCCTCCCCCTCCCTCCCCTCCCTCCCCCCTGTCCCTGACCTCACCTGGACTAAACCTGCAGGAAATAAAGGTTAAATAAAAAATAAAAAGTAAACAGCTCTGTCTCCGATCACACAGTGTCTCTGCACAGCTCCAATCAGGGCTCTCCTCCTCCTCTTCATTTCATAGGTCCGTTTACCCCCCCCCCCCAAAAAAAAAACACACATACACAACTTAAACACTATCAGTACATGAACCTCTATGCAGCTTCGTGTGTGGATGGCTAAGCACATGTGGAATAAGAATAAAAAAACAAACTCTAAAACAGCTGCGAGCGTTGGCGGCTGTACAGTCTCACAGGCTGCAGGAGGAAAAGTAGAGCTTGATCAAAAAATTCAAGTTTTCTTCTGCAGGAGTTCGAAGACGGGGGGGGGTTAGTTTTCCACCACAGGAACTGAACCTGGAGCTGAAGGTGAGGACAATCTGTGTGATGTTCAGGTACCTCAGATTCATATACAGATCCAGAGACTCTGTGTCGCATCCCTTCAGACGCTCCATAAGAAACATCTGATGCTGTTTAAGCTGTTTGTCTTAGTGGATTCTAACAGGAAGATTCCGTCAGTCTGAGGCAGGTGTTTACACTTCCACAGAAATGAACAAAGCCCACCTGTAAATGTTGTGAGAGACTCAGTCTGACAGTCGGCACTCTGCCGTGTGATCATCAAGTAAAGATAAAGAGGAATCATTAAACACAGGAGAGTCTCAGTTAAAGATGTCACAGCCAAACAGGAAAAATGTGACCGATGATCTGATCTGGAGTCAGTCTCCTGGTCTCTTGTTGCTCTGTTCAGCTGACGACCTGCTGAGGGTGGGATCATTTAACGATACCGAGGAAAAGGAAAAATCTGATCAGAGCTAACGACTGACTGAACTCTGATCAAATATGACGTCTGTGCTTCAGTGGCAGAACCAAAAACCAAATGGTTCCTGCAGGTTCAGGTTCTGAGGATCTCCAGGTTCCAGGTGGTTCAGTTCCCGTGGTGGAAAAGTGTGACCAGATAACACCGAGCAGAGAGATGCTACACGTCTCCTGCCTCTCCCCAATAAAACACACCACCACACACTCACACACGTCTCTGTACTCACCACAAACACACACACACACACAACAGGAGCCTCTGTTTGGACCTGGTGACTCAGATTCTGACCTGATCCAGAACTAACATCTGATTTTAAACGACGCTGGAAGTTGAAGTCTGGTTTCTCATCATCAAACCTCCTGCTCAGACTGAAACCATCTCAGACTGTTTTAAGTCTTCAGCAGGAACCAAAGAGCTCAGAGCTGAGAGCCACAGACAGAGGGGGGAAGGTTGAGAGACGGACCAACAGTTGGTTTGAGTCTGAACATGAGATTTAATAAAACCAGTCTTTGTGTTTTCCTTCTACGGGTCCAGACAGAATCCAAACTTCTTCATCGTCCACAGGTGTTTATAAAGTTAAAGTAAAGCTGAGGCTCAGCTCTGTTATTAAACCAGCAGAGTCTGGACCAGAGGAAAAACCAGGATCATGAAGTTTAGATCAACAGCCGTCGTTGTCGGTCTCATGGTTTCACACCAGCTCCAAACAGACTCACACACACATCAAACACACCATAGTGCAACTGGGTCTGGTGGGTATTTTAGAGGGGGGAGTGTTTGGAGCAGCCCCCACCCCGCCCTCAAACAGGAAATGGTTCGTCTCCTCTTCAGCCTTTTGAAAAAGAAAAATC